>NC_142751.1:13292508-13325008 GCF_051943395.1 Hippocampus bargibanti
TCACATGAATAATAATAACATTTTTCTTATAAGCGCCTTTTAAAGCTCTCTAGGACACTTTACAATCACAAAACAGCGACATAAATAAAACCACAAAGTTTTGAAAGGCGCTTATAAATGAAATGTATTATTATTATTATATTATTATTATTATTATTATTATTATTATTATTATTATTATTATTATTATTATGAAATTATAAATAATAACAACAGATAAAACTATACAGAGAATACGATTTTAAATACGTGGGTTTTGAGATGGGAATCATATGCATTGTTTTTCTTCGTCTTATTAATATTATTACTAGTGATATCATCGATAATAGTATTGATATTAGTACTACTATTCATATTGTTGATATTCTTAATGTTGTTGTTAGTCATATTATTATTATTATTCTTCTTAACATGTTATTGATTTGTTTAGGAGGAAACGCCGCTCTTCCTCGCCGCCCGTGAGGGAAGCTACGGGACGGCGAAAGTTCTGCTGGAGCATTTTGCCAACCGCGAAATCACCGACCACTTGGACCAGCTGCCGAGAGATATCGCCCAGGAGCGCATGCACCACGACATCGTGCGCCTTCTGGACGAGTACAACGTCGTCCGCAGCCCGGGCCTTCACTCCGCCCCTCTCAGCGCTTCCTGCACTCTCTCTCCGCCGCTCTGCTCGCCCAACGACTACCTCAGCAACCTGAAACCCAACCTGTCCGTCAAGAAGGTGCGTAAAGGAGGCAAAGATGGCGGCAAAGATAACCGCGCCAAGAAGAAGAAGTCGCTAGACGGGAAGGGCAATTTGCTGGACACGTCGTCCGTCCTGTCCCCGGTGGACTCCCTGGAGTCCCCCCACGCCTACTTGTCGGACGCCGCCTCTCCTCCCGTGACATCGCCGTTCCAGCAGCAGTCGCCCCCCATCGCCCTCAATCACCTACAAGGGAACGGCGACGCCCACGTGGCTCAGATGACTATGCCCTTTGACCCCAACCCGCCTCGCCTCTCACACATGCCGGTCGCCAGCCCGACCGGTCAGGGGTGCGCATCGATAAGTGGCAACAGGGTAGGTCAATGCGATTGGATGTCCAGGATGCAGCAAGCCGGCTTCCACCGGGCCTCGCCGCTGTCCCGCAACATGATGGGAGGCCTCGGCGCCGTTACCACGGCAACCTTGTCGCAAATCATGGGCTACCAAAACCTTCAGAGCAGCCACGCTCACGTGATGCAGCACCCGCGCCAACAACTCCAGCATCAGAACTCCGGTTCGGCCGCACCCGGTCAGGCTATGACGCAGGGCTTCCCCGCCATCGAGCTAAACGGCGGTGGCGAGATGCAACCAAACAATGGCCGTTCCATGGCCATCCACAGCGTGATGCCCCAGGAGACGCAAATCTTAGGCGCCCAGTTCCTCACTCCTCCTTCTCAGCACAGTTATTCGGGACCCATGGACAACACCCCCAACCATCAGCTGCAGGTGCCCGATCACCCGTTTCTGACGCCTTCACCCGGCTCGCCCGACCAATGGTCCATCTCATCCCCACATTCCATGTCCGACTGGTCTGAGGGCATCTCAAGTCCGCCGACCAGCATCCATTCGCAGATGAATCTGATCCCGGATCAGTTTAAGTAGGCAAGCCACCAATGGAGAGCCCAACATGGTAATTACTAATGATAAAAACTGATTTTTTTTTACCATGTCTTTATTTATTTATGTGCTTTTTTTACTCAAGAATATACTGAAGATTCTTTTATATTTATGCTTCTTTTGATTGTTTTGTTTTTTGTATGTATGAGAAGAATAGACTTTTTTTAAGGAAAAAAAGATGCTCCCTGTCGTGTACACTGGTTATTTATTTCTCTTTGTTTGTTACATTCACTGGATTTCCTTTTAATTATGTTGCATTATGTAAATAAGACTTCAACATATTTTCAGTACGTCTGTGTAAGCTCTCAGTCGTACAGCAGTGGTCCATCGATGAAAAGGGTTCTTCAGCCGTCATCTGTACTTCTTTGAAGGTGTCGGACATTTCGCTTCTTATCCAAGATGCTTCTTCAGCGAACTAAAGTCTTACTGGTAGTATCGGCCCTATATATATATACATCCCTACTGTCCAGACTAAAGTCTTACTGGTAGTATCGGCCCTATATATATATCCCTGCTGTCCAGACTAAAGTTTTACTGGTAGTATCGGCCCTATATATATATATATATCCCTACTGTATATATATATATATATAGTAGTATCGGCCCTATATATATATATATATCCCTACTGTATATATATATATATGGCCGATACTACCAGTAAGACTTTAGTTCGCTGAAGAAGCATCTTGGATAAAAAGCGAAACGTCCGACACCTTCAAAGAAGTACAGATGACGGCTGAAGAAACCATTTCATCGATATTTTCAGTATTAACTTTTTTTTCCCCTTCAAAGTGACACACACGCCTTGTTACTAAATTGTTTTTTTTTCGCCAAGTCTTATCACTGAGAGTGTGTGCGAGATGATCAAATATCGATCACGGGAAACCTGCCAGAAAGTCGTTTTACTGGCTGCTTACGGAGACCCTTCTGTTTACTTTTCAAGATTGACAGATGCAAAATGGGAGACGTGCATCCAAATCAACCCGTTTCTGACTGTTTGATTGACCATTGATAGTGAATGGTGCCCTTGCAAGGGATTTAAGGTGCATAAAAAAGGAAACCTTGTTTCATATTTGATTGCAAATCAATGTTTATGGTTACCGTGTTTAACCTGTCGTGTGTTCACTTGTGACCTCCTTTTTTGTTCATAATGTTACAGTCCATTTTAGTGCCTTTGTGGCATTTAGTTTTTTTTTTTTTTTTGTCCCCAAGAAAACCAAATGTGTGTTTATGGGATTTCTTGCCATGTCTTCAAAACATGTTTGTGAAAGAAATAGGGACCTTAACGACATCTTCGCTTTGTTGAAGAGTTTAGCGCAGGGTGTCAAAATGCCTTGTTTTATAAACTAACTCAGAGGTTTAAAAAATGTTTTGAATGAAGGTGTAATTTAAAGAAGGTATTTAACCTTGTTGCAAAGTTGTAGTTTGCAAATTACTTCCTGATTAAAAATGTTTTGTAAAAGACAAACTTGATTCAATAAAAGTTGTTATTTTAAAGAATTGGATTCACCCTTTTTTTGTATAATAATGCCTTCAGATATAAGTGCTCTAACTTAAAAGCTTTTTAGGGTGCAAACTGTTTGGTCATTTTTGACATTTTAAACTCTGCTCACTTAAGTATTAAACAATTATTCAAAGAACGTGGCTTGTTTATCACTCACGATTGAGGGTTTTGATAAAATAAATAAAAGATATTCATATGTATTCCTTTATTTTATTTTTTAGTTTTGGGTTCTTCAATACTGTGTTAAACTTTTTTTCAACGGAGTAAGGGGGCGCTGTCGATTCAATACATACGTCGGAATTACCATTTAACGATTGTTTTTCCTGAAAAAAAAATCTAAACATTTACAATATTCATAAAATATATAACTTTACGGTAAATAACTTAATAATAACTTACGATAAATATATAACTTTACGATTAAAAAAAACTAAACAAAAAGATCACCGTCTTCACTCGTGAACAACTTCCGGGTCAGATTGACCTCTCTTCCGGTTGCCTCCTCTGTCCGCCATCCTTCTCTCTCAGCTCAGGGAGCCGGACAAGTCATCACAAGACTTCGACATGCTGTCAGTACGCGTTGCAGCGGCTCTTGTCCGCGCATTACCTCGCCGGGCCACCTATGTAAGCACATCCATTCGTCAATATATTTAGTTTCCTCCTTTGTTGTGGGAAACAATGCCCATAAATCGAGAAATAATGGCGGAGTTGAGCTAGCTAGCTAGCTAGCATAGCGGAGGACACCGGCCATGTCACTTATTCGATACTCCCCCAATGCTAATCTGATTTATTTAGGACGCATGGTTAATGTTTGTGGTGCCGTGTGAATAAAATATCAACGAATAAACATTGTCTGCGTGTCAGTGGGGCGCAAATATTTCAATGAAGGTGACGTTTGTCCAGCTCGACTCTGTTTACAACTGAATCCATCTAATTTTCATAACATATCCCGACCCTCTTGTTTATGCGATAACTAATTTCGTTGCAGTCTCGTTGTCCTAAATGATGACATGAATGTCAATTATGCTATTTGGGTTCTTAATATTTGATGAGAATACACGATAATTCCTACACTAACTCTTTGTTGTTTTATAAAGGTGTCGAAAAATGCTGCTGCAGCATGTGTAGGAGTCAAGAACCTCCATACCACTTGCCTACGGATGCAGAAAACAGGTAGTTATGCTCAAAACAAAAATATTGGATAATAGTTATGTGTACATTAACTGAAGGGGAATAATAGTTCATCCAAATGAACTCCTTCACTTCACAGTCCTCTCCTGTATCTTCTGGTGTCGATTTATGATTGTATTTTATTTATTATAGTACCAATGCTTGTCTGTGACTGTAAATTGTCCTTGAGAGCTTTAAAAGGCACTTAAAATGTCATGTATTATTATGATTAATAAAATTGTGCTTTTTGACGCAAATAAATCTGTATTTTGATGTGCCCACCCTAGTGTGATCTTTGAATTTCAAACGTCATATTAATTCCTTCTTTCATCAAAAAGGCACTGCTGAGGTTTCTTCCATCCTGGAGCAGAAAATTATGGGAGCAGACACTAGCGCTGATTTGGAAGAAACCGGCCGCGTGTTGTCCATCGGTGATGGTATCGCCCGAGTTTACGGTCTCAGGAACGTGCAGGCTGAGGAGATGGTGGAGTTCTCATCTGGACTTAAGGTTGTCATTTTCATGTGTTATTTATACTCTCGAGAAAAAAAAAACATGGTGTACAAAAGTCACTTAACGTTTTTTTTTTTTTTTTTTCCTGCTGATTTTTAGGGAATGTCCTTGAATTTGGAACCGGACAATGTTGGCGTGGTGGTTTTCGGTAATGACAAACTAATCAAGGAAGGCGACATTGTCAAGAGGACGGGCGCCATCGTGGACGTCCCCGTTGGAGAGGAACTACTGGGCCGCGTTGTGGATGCCCTTGGAAATGCCATTGACGGAAAGGTGATTGAAATTCTGGAGCCACAACACAACACAAAAATTAGATTGGATTGGACTAGCCTTTATTAGTCTTGCAGTGGAGAAATTTTACATTACACATCAGTAAAGTGATGAAAGTGAAAGGAAAGGAAGAAGTAGAAAAACAAAATACAGTGATACTTTGGCTTATGAACTTAATTGGTTCCCAGACAGAGTGTGTAAGGCGAAAAGTGTGTATCCCAAAAAAGTATTTCCCATAGAAAACCATTAAAATAAGAATAATCCGTTGCTAGGTCCCATAAAACATAATTTCCTACTTTTCTACGCCTTACAACGACACAAAATATACCTTATTTTATGTATAATAAATGTGATATGGTATTATAATTAAATAAATAAATTGTACTAGAATAATCCGTTCGTAGGTCCCATAAAACATAATTTCCTACTTTTCTAAGCCTGACAACGGCACAAAATATACATAAATTGTACTATATAATAAAGTCGATTTGTTGACCTTTGTGATGGTCGTTGATGGCTTGATGGAATGGAGTGGCTGGTTTCATCAGCATTAAACACTTGATGAGGAACGTAGCCTTCTTCTTTCACCATCTTGAGGAATAATCCCTTGGAGGTGCTTTCTCTGCGATAATTTTATCTAGTTCCTCATCAATTGTGTTCTGTTTAGCTGGGTTGATAGCTTTTTGCATCAAGTGTACAGATGGCTTGTGCGCGTTATTTGTAGAGCCTGATTGATGGGAATTTTAACCTTGCAGTCTACACTCAGCCTTTGAACTATTAAAGTTGAAACAAGTCCAAATATCACTGTTTTCTCTCCATTTTCTCACTTTCTCTGTCGTCTGCCGGTCTCTTTAATGTTTAAACCACCTTCCCTCACTGCTGCGTTTTTGACCAATCACGTGGCTTTAACCAAAGACTGGGGGCGGGGAATAGAGGACAAAAAAAAATCGGCTGCCATTTTCTTGTGAGGAGAACGGGTTTGTTCGCAAACGAGACATCACTCATTGTGGCGCTCGGTGTGTATCCTGAAATATAGTTTGTATCCCAAGGGAAAATTTTCATACATTTAACGTTTGTAAACCAAAAAGTACGTAAGCTAAGGGGTTCGTAAACTGAGGTATCACTGTACAGGACCTGCTGTAAAGGCAGCCACTCTCACGGCGCCATCTTGAAGTTTAAAAAAAAAATCTCTTTCCATCTTGACTTTTCTTCCCCGTTGTGTCACAGGGACCCCTTGGCTCCAAAACCCGCAGGCGCGTGGGCCTGAAAGCACCTGGCATCATCCCGAGGATCTCCGTGAGGGAACCCATGCAGACTGGCATCAAAGCCGTGGACAGTCTGGTGCCCATTGGCCGCGGGCAGCGTGAGCTCATCATTGGCGACAGGCAGACCGGGTTAGAAGGATTTTTGCAAACGCATTTAATTTCCGCACAGTTTTAATTCCCGGACAATTTTTTTCCTTCTAATTTCGCCATCAACACGACGTTTTCAGACCAAACAAAGTACCCAAAATGCATTGTGTGTCGCTTTCTCGGTCAGGGGGCGTTCCTTACGTGACGTCACGTCAGCAATCGTCACCAACTCGAAAACAAGACTTCCTGAATATTCAGCGCGAGTATTAAAACGTAAAATATAGCTTATATGCGGTGGAATCTTTGTAAAATACGCTCAGTAGAAGTCATTTGAAGCCATTTTACAAATTATCGCCGCAACATGTCCGGAAGTGTCGGTTGTCCTTTAAAGTTTGTGAATCCCTTTTTCCCCAGCAAAACCGCTATCGCCATTGACACCATCATCAACCAAAAACGCTTCAACGAAGGCACCGACGAGAAAAAGAAACTTTACTGCATCTACGTTGCCATCGGCCAGAAAAGATCCACTGTGGCCCAGCTGGTCAAGAGGCTGACGGACGCCGACGCCATGAAGTACACCATCGTGGTTTCTGCCACCGCCTCTGACGCCGCGCCGTTGCAATATCTGGCGCCGTATTCTGGCTGCTCCATGGGCGAGTACTTCCGGGACAACGGCAAGCACGCCCTTATCATCTACGATGATCTCTCCAAGCAGGTGCGCCTTTCTTCGTCAATCTGATTTTACCGCTGATTTTACCGTACAGTGATACCTCGGTTTACGAATCCCTTGGCTTATGAACTTTTCGGTTTACGAACGTTAAATTTATGAAAATTTTACCTTGGCATACAAACTATTTTTTTGGGATATAGACGGAGTGCCACAATGAGTTCTAACAAGAAAATGGCAGCCGACTCATTTTTGTCCTCTATTCCCCGCCCCTAGTCTTCGTCATGTGCCATGTGATTGGTCAAGAACGCATCAGTGAGAGGAGGTGGTTTAAACATTAAAGAGACAGGCAGACGACATAGAGAGAAAGTGACAAAATTGATAGAAAACAGTGAAATTTGGACTTGTTTCAACTAGGTCAAAGGCACAGTGTAGACTGCAAGGTTAAAATTCCCATCAGTCGGGCTCCACAAATAACCAGCACAAGCCATCTGTACACTTGATGCAAAAAGCTATCAACCCAGCTAAACAGAACACAATTGATGAGGAATAAGGTAAAATTATCGCCACTCCATTCCATCAAGCCATCAATGACCATCACAAAGGTAAATAAAACGATTTTATGATACAGTCCAGTTTATTTCTTTAATTATAATACCATAGCACATTTATTATACATAAAATAAGGTGTATTTTGTGTAGTTTGAAGGCTTAGAAAAGTAGAAAATTATGTTTTATGGGGACCTGGGAACGGATTATTCTCATTTTAATGGTTTCCTATGGGAAATTGATTTTTGGGATACACACTTTTCACATTACACACTCTGTCTGGGAACCAATTAAGTTCGTAAGCCAAGGTATCACCGTATCGGGTTTCCCTGACTTTGACTCCGCCCCCTTTTTGCCTTGCTCCACCAGGCCGTCGCCTATCGCCAGATGTCCCTGCTGCTCCGTCGGCCCCCCGGTCGCGAGGCTTACCCCGGTGACGTCTTCTACTTACATTCCCGCCTGCTGGAAAGGGCCGCCAAGATGAATGACAACTTTGGCGGCGGTTCCCTCACCGCCTTGCCCGTCATCGAGACGCAAGCCGGCGATGTGTCGGCTTACATTCCCACCAATGTGATCTCCATCACCGACGGACAGGTAATCGAACACCAAGCGCCATTAGCCTCTGGTTGAATTGTTTATTTTTTTGCTATATAAATGGGATTTAGTACAAATTATCCGTCTAAATTCTACCGTTAGAAAGAAAAAAATCGTATTTCTTAAACATTGATCGTAAAAATGTTCATTACATATGGTAATACATTTACCGTATTTTTTGCACTATAAGGCGCACCAAGGAAACTTTTTTTTTTCTCAAAAGTTGACCAGGCACCTCATAATGCGGTGCGCCTTATGCATGGAAAACGTTTTAAAATGTCATTTATTGAAGGTGACCCTTATAATGCGGTGCACCTTATGCATGGAAAATGTTTTAAAATACGTTATTCATTGAAGGTGACCCTTATAATGCGGTGCACCTTATGCATGGAAAACGTTTTAAAATGTCATTTATTGAAGGTGACCCTTATAATGCGGTGCACCTTATGCATGGAAAATGTTTTAAAATACGTTATTCATTGAAGGTGACCCTTATAATGCGGTGCACCTTATGCATGGAAAACGTTTTAAAATGTCATTTATTGAAGGTGACCCTTATAATGCGGTGCACCTTATGCATGGAAAATGTTTTAAAATACGTTATTCATTGAAGGTGACCCTTATAATGCGGTTCACCTTATGCATGGAAAACGTTTTAAAATGTCATTTATTGAAGGTGACCCTGATAATGCGGTGCACCTTATGCATGGAAAATGTTTTAAAATACGTTATTCATTGAAGGTGACCCTTATAATGCGGTGCACCTTATGCATGGAAAATGTTTTAAAATACGTCATTTATTGAAGGTGACCCTGAGCTCTTCCTGTGAAGGAGTTTCAAGTCGTAAATTGCTTCGGTGATAAAGGAGTTTCCCAAGTCCTAAATTCTGTCCAAGGCCAGATCTCCTAGATGAAGATGACAGTTTAACAAGCTGTGTCTGTTGACCTCAGATTGACCCCAGGTTGTCTGTGCTTCAATTGTGTATTCGAGTCACACGTGTTGACTAAGCATATAACAGCATGAAACGTTTAAATATGATAACTTCTTATTCTCCATCACTCCCCAAACAATACTAATTCATTTCTGGTCTCCTCTTTCAGATCTTTCTGGAGACGGAGCTGTTCTACAAGGGGATCCGTCCCGCCATCAACGTGGGTCTGTCGGTGTCGCGTGTGGGCTCAGCGGCCCAGACGAGGGCCATGAAGCAGGTCCGGTTGCTCTCGTCGGGGGTGTCTTGGAAAAAAAAAAGTTCCACCAAAAGTCACTAAAGTGGATCTGTTGCTTTTATTTCCCGCCAGGTTGCCGGCACCATGAAGCTGGAGTTGGCCCAGTATCGCGAGGTGGCCGCCTTCGCCCAGTTCGGGTCCGACCTGGACGCGGCCACGCAGCAGCTGCTGAACCGCGGCGTGCGTCTGACGGAGCTCCTCAAGCAGGGCCAGTACTGTAAGTACCAAGCAAATACTACCTCGGGAAACCTTTGAGACACGATCGCCCGTCTTCCGGCAGCTCCCATGGCCATCGAAGAGCAGGTCACGGTCATCTACGCTGGCGTGAGGGGACACCTGGACAAGATGGAGCCCAGTAAGATCACCAAGTTTGAGAAGGCCTTCCTGCAGCACATTTTGAGTCAGCACCAAGACCTGCTGGCTGCCATTAAGTAAGTTTTTTTTTCCCACCGTGACAAATGTGGTTGATGGGCTTCCTTCTGCACTAAATCACCATGGAGCTACTATTTTAAATTAAAAACGCCTTACTATTTATAACATGGTCGTTTTTTTCAGCTAAAAATGCCTTACTAGCCTTACATGGTTGTTTTTTCCGGCTAAAAACGCCTTACTATACATGGTCGTTTTTTTCGACTAAAAACGCCTTACTATACATGGTCGTTTTTTACGACTAAAAACGCCTTACTATACATGGTAGTTTTTTACGGCTAAAAACGCCTTACTATACATGGTCGTTTTTTTCGGCTAAAAACGCCTTACTATACATGGTCGTTTTTTACGACTAAAAACGCCTTACTATACATGGTCGTTTTTTACGGCTAAAAACGCCTTACTATACATGGTCGTTTTTTTCGGCTAAAAACGCCTTACTATACATGGTCGTTTTTTTTAGGCTAAAAACGCCTTACTATACATGGTCGTTTTTTACGACTAAAAACGCCTTACTATACATGGTCGTTTTTTACGGCTAAAAACGCCTTACTATACATGGTCGTTTTTTTCGGCTAAAAACGCCTTACTATACATGGTCGTTTTTTACGACTAAAAACGCCTTACTATACATGGTCGTTTTTTACGGCTAAAAACGCCTTACTATACATGGTCGTTTTTTTCGGCTAAAAACGCCTTACTATACATGGTCGTTTTTTTTAGGCTAAAAACGCCTTACTATACATAGTCGTTTTTTTTTTGGGCTAAAAACGCCTTACTATACATGGTCGTTTTTTTCGGGCTAAAAACGCCTTACTATACATGGTCGTTTTTTACGACTAAAAACGCCTTACTATACATGGTCGTTTTTTTCAGGATAAAAACGCCTTACTATACATGGTCGTTTTTTACGACTAAAAACGCCTTACTATACATGGTCGTTTTTTACGGCTAAGAACGCCTTACTATACATGGTCGTTTTTTACGGCTAAAAACGCCTTACTATACATGGTCGTTTTTTTCGGGCTAAAAACGCCTTACTATACATGGTCGTTTTTTTACGGCTAAAAACGCCTTACTATACATGGTCGTTTTTTACGGCTAAAAACGCCTTACTATACATGGTCGTTTTTTACGGCTAAAAACGCCTTACTATACATGGTCGTTTTTTTAGGCTAAAAACGCCTTACTATACATGGTCGTTTTTTACGGCTAAAAACGCCTTACTATACATGGTCGTTTTTTACGGCTAAAAACGCCTTACTATACATGGTCGTTTTTTTCGGGCTAAAAACGCCTTACTATACATGGTCGTTTTTTTCGGGCTAAAAACGCCTTACTATACATGGTCGTTTTTTACGGCTAAAAACGCCTTACTATACATGGTCGTTATTTACGGCTAAAAACGCCTTACTATACATGGTCGTTTTTTTCGGGCTAAAAACGGCTTACTATACATGGTCGTTTTTTACGGCTAAAAACGCCTTACTATACATGGTCGTTTTTTTTCGGGCTAAAAACGCCTTACTATACATGGTCGTTTTTTACAGCTAAAAACGCCTTACGATACATGGTCGTTTTTTACGGCTAAAAACGCCTTACTATACATGGTCGTTTTTTACGGCTAAAAACGCCTTACTATACATGGTCGTTTTTTTACGTCTAAAAACGCCTTACTATACATGGTTATTTTTTACAGCTAAAAACGCCTTACTATACTACAATGGAGCGTTTGGGCTGTAAAAATGCCTTACCATTTATACCTGGTCTGTTTTTTTCCATTGAAAAAACAACTTTCAAAACACAATCATTGAAGAAAAAAAAACATTTTAGCATTCTGACAACAAACACCTGATTGCCAACCACCACCAGAACGGTCACTACTGGGAGGAAGGCAACTCCGGTGGGCAACTGGTTAATGTGTAGACGTCTTGGTGCAGAGGTGCAGGGTTCGAGTCCGGCTCTGGGCCTCCAGTGTGAGTCTTGTGATTTCTAATCCATCTTGTGTGAACAAGAGGCATTTTGCTCTAAAATTGGTCTTTCTTGTTTTGGGCTAAAAACGCCTTACTATACATGGTCGTTTTTTTCGGCTAAAAACGCCTTACTATACATGGTCGTTTTTTTAGGCTAAAAACGCCTTACTATACATGGTCGTTTTTTACGGCTAAAAACGCCTTACTATACATGGTCGTTTTTTACGGCTAAAAACGCCTTACTATACATGGTCGTTTTTTCCGGCTAAAAACGCCTTACTATACATGGTCGTTTTATACGGGCTAAAAACGCCTTACTATACATGGTCGTTTTATACGGGCTAAAAACGCCTTACTATACATGGTCGTTTTTTACGGCTAAAAACGCCTTACTATACATGGTCGTTTTTTACGGCTAAAAACGCCTTACTATACATGGTCGTTTTTTTACGGCTAAAAACGCCTTACTATACATGGTCGTTTTTTTCGGGCTAAAAACGCCTTACTATACATGGTCGTTTTTTACGGCTAAAAACGCCTTACTATACATGGTCGTTTTTTACGGCTAAAAACGCCTTACTATACATGGTCGTTTTTTTCGGGCTAAAAACGCCTTACTATACATGGTCGTTTTTTTAGGCTAAAAACGCCTTACTACACATGGTCGTTTTTTTAGGCTAAAAACGCCTTACTATACATGGTCGTTTTTTTCGGCTGAAAACGCCTTACTATACATGGTCGTTTTTTACGGCTGAAAACGCCTTACTATACATGGTCGTTTTTTTCGGCTAAAAACGCCTTACTATACATGGTCGTTTTTTACGGCTAAAAACGCCTTACTATACATGGTCGTTTTTTACGGGCTAAAAACGCCTTACTATACATGGTCGTTTTTTACGGCTAAAAACGCCTTACTATACATGGTCGTTTTTTAGGCTAAAAACGCCTTACTATACATGGTCGTTTTTTACGGCTAAAAACGCCTTACTATACATGGTCGTTTTTTTCGGCTAAAAACGCCTTACTATACATGGTCGTTTTTTACGGCTAAAAACGCCTTACTATACATGGTCGTTTTTTACGGCTAAAAACGCCTTACTATACATGGTCGTTTTTTTCTGGCTAAAAACGCCTTACTATACATGGTCGTTTTTTCCGGCTAAAAACGCCTTACTATACATGGTCGTTTTTTTAGGCTAAAAACGCCTTACTATACATGGTCGTTTTTTACAGCTAAAAACGCCTTACTATACATGGTCGTTTTTTTCGGGCTAAAAACGCCTTACTATACATGGTCGTTTTTTTTCGGCTAAAAACGCCTTACTATACATGGTCGTTTTTTTAGGCTAAAAACGCCTTACTATACATGGTCGTTTTTTTCGGCTAAAAACGCCTTACTATACATGGTCGTTTTTTTCGGCTAAAAACGCCTTACTATACATGGTCGTTTTTTTCGGCTAAAAACGCCTTACTATACATGGTCGTTTTTTTAGGCTAAAAACGCCTTACTATACATGGTCGTTTTTTTCGGGCTAAAAACGCCTTACTATACATGGTCGTTTTTTTCGGGCTAAAAACGCCTTACTATACATGGTCGTTTTTTTCGGCTGAAAACGCCTTACTATACATGGTCGTTTTTTACAGCTAAAAACGCCTTACTATACATGGTCGTTTTTTTCGGGCTAAAAACGCCTTACTATACATGGTCGTTTTTTACGGCTAAAAACGCCTTACTATACATGGTCGTTTTTTCTGGCTAAAAACGCCTTACTATACATGGTCGTTTTTTTCGGCTAAAAACGCCTTACTATACATGGTCGTTTTTTACGGCTAAAAACGCCTTACTATACATGGTCGTTTTTTTCGGGCTAAAAACGCCTTACTATACATGGTCGTTTTTTACGGCTAAAAACGCCTTACTATACATGGTCGTTTTTTTAGGCTAAAAACGCCTTACTATACATGGTCGTTTTTTAGGCTAAAAACGCCTTACTATACATGGTCGTTTTTTTAGGCTAAAAACGCCTTACTATACATGGTCGTTTTTTCCGGCTAAAAACGCCTTACTATACATGGTCGTTTTTTTCGGCTAAAAACGCCTTACTATACATGGTCGTTTTTTACGGCTAAAAACGCCTTACTATACATGGTCGTTTTTTTCGGCTAAAAACGCCTTACTATACATGGTCGTTTTTTACGGCTAAAAACGCCTTACTATACATGGTCGTTTTTTTCGGGCTAAAAACGCCTTACTATACATGGTCGTTTTTTACGGCTAAAAACGCCTTACTATACATGGTCGTTTTTTAGGCTAAAAACGCCTTACTATACATGGTCGTTTTTTTCGGCTAAAAACGCCTTACTATACATGGTCGTTTTTTTCGGCTAAAAACGCCTTACTATACATGGTCGTTTTTTTAGGCTAAAAACGCCTTACTATACATGGTCGTTTTTTACGGCTAAAAACGCCTTACTATACATGGTCGTTTTTTTCGGGCTAAAAACGCCTTACTATACATGGTCGTTTTTTACGGCTAAAAACGCCTTACTATATACATGGTCGTTTTTTAGGCTAAAAACGCCTTACTATACATGGTCGTTTTTTTCGGGCTAAAAACGCCTTACTATACATGGTCGTTTTTTTCGGCTAAAAACGCCTTACTATACATGGTCGTTTTTTTACGGCTAAAAACGCCTTACTATATACATGGTCGTTTTTTTAGGCTAAAAACGCCTTACTATACATGGTCGTTTTTTTCGGGCTAAAAACGCCTTACTATACATGGTCGTTTTTTTCGGCTAAAAACGCCTTACTATACATGGTCGTTTTTTTCGGGCTAAAAACGCCTTACTATACATGGTCGTTTTTTTCGGCTAAAAACGCCTTACTATACATGGGCGTTTTTTACAGCTAAAAACGCCTTACTATACATGGTCGTTTTTTTCGGGCTAAAAACGCCTTACTATACATGGTCGTTTTTTACGGGTAAAAACGCCTTACTATACATGGTCGTTTTTTTCGGCTAAAAACGCCTTACTATACATGGTCGTTTTTTTTTTCTGGCTAAAAACGCCTTACTATACATGGTCGTTTTTTTCGGCTAAAAACGCCTTACTATACATGGTTGTTTTTTACGGCTAAAAACGCCTTACTATACATGGTCGTTTTTTTCGGGCTATAAACGCCTTACTATACATGGTCGTTTTTTACGGCTAAAAACGCCTTACTATACATGGTCGTTTTTTACGGCTAAAAACGCCTTACTATACATGGTCGTTTTTTTCGGCTAAAAACGCCTTACTATACATGGTCGTTTTTTTCGGCTAAAAACGCCTTACTATACATGGTCGTTTTTTTCAGCTAAAAACGCCTTACTTTACATGGTTGGTTTTTTTTGGGCTAAAAACGCCTTACTATACATGGTCGTTTTTTTCGGCTAAAAACGCCTTACTATACATGGTCGTTTTTTTCGGCTAAAAACGCCTTACTATACATGGTCGTTTTTTTAGGCTAAAAACGCCTTACTATACATGGTCGTTTTTTTCGGGCTATAAACGCCTTACTATACATGGTCGTTTTTTACGGCTAAAAACGCCTTACTATACATGGTCGTTTTTTACGGCTAAAAACGCCTTACTATACATGGTCGTTTTTTTAGGCTAAAAACGCCTTACTATACATGGTCGTTTTTTACGGCTAAAAACGCCTTACTATACATGGTCGTTTTTTTAGGCTAAAAACGCCTTACTATACATGGTCGTTTTTTGGTCTAAAAACGCCTTACTACATGGTCATTTTTTTCAGCTAAAAACGCCTTACTTTACATGGTTGGTTTTTTTTGGGCTAAAAACGCCTTACTATACATGGTCGTTTTTTTCGGCTAAAAACGCCTTACTATACATGGTCGTTTTTTTCGGCTAAAAACGCCTTACTATACATGGTCGTTTTTTTAGGCTAAAAACGCCTTACTATACATGGTCGTTTTTTACAGCTAAAAACGCCTTACTATACATGGTCGTTTTTTTACGGCTAAAAACGCCTTACTATACATGGTCGTCATTTTTTTCAGCTTTTTTAGGCTAAAAACGCCTTACTATACATGGTCGTTTTTTTTCGGCTAAAAACGCCTTACTATACATGGTCGTTTTTTTCGGCTAAAAACGCCTTACTATACATGGTCGTTTTTTGGTCTAAAAACGCCTTACTACATGGTCATTTTTTTCAGCTAAAAACGCCTTACTTTACATGGTTGGTTTTTTTGGGGCTAAAAACGCCTTACTATAAATGGTCGTTTTTTTTCGCTAAAAACGCCTTCCGAACGTAGGACAGTAGACCGAGACCATCGCTCACCTTCAGATTATTTCTGGATGCTTTCAAGCGCCACCGTTGTGTTCTCCTATGCACTTGCTGCCACTCCAAACATCAAGTGGAATCTCCCAGCGGCGACGTTTGGATGCCAGCCGTACTCCAACTGCCTCCATGTGTTTTCTGACAAAATATAACATCCCCAACACCTCAAAACGACTCCTCATGGTTAAGAATGTGAAAGCCAAATTTTACATGATCGAAGCAGCGAAAAAAAATATTCCTTGAATAAGTGCGAGGATGTTTATCAAACATGGGATCAGCGAAAGATTGCGTTCATTTCCATTTGTTTTATTGTTTATATATTCACAAATTAAGGAACAATATTTGTTCGTTGTGTTGTATTCAGCACGATTGGGGACAGAGCTTTCAGCTGCCTCAAATAATACTCATTTCTTGTGTCTTTTTTTTTCTCTCGCAGGGCTGACGGCAAAATTTCTGAGGCTTCGGATGCCAAACTCAAACAGATTGTGCTCAATTTCATCTCCAGCTTTGAGTAACGAGTGACGAGGCACACCCCCCTTCGACATTGTGGGCTTTTGCGACCTGATGACCCCTCCGCCTTTTTTGTCCCTCGCTGTCACATGTGCTTTCTATGAACACTTGATCTCTGCTGCGCAGTCGAGTCAATAAAATATTCCAACGACTTTATTATACTGTACTGTTTATTTCTTCATAAATAATACCATAGCACATTTATTATACATAAAATAAAATAAGGTACATTTTGTGTAGTTTTAAGGCTTAGAAAATTGTGTTTTATGGGGACCTGGGAACGGATTATTCTCATTTTAATGGTTTCCTATGGGAAATTATTTTTTGGGATACACACTTTTTGCCTTACACACTCTGTCTGGAAACCAATTAAGTTCGTAAGCCAAGGTATCACTGTACTAACTTGCTCTTTCTTACAATATTAAACATGTTTCAAACTTATTTTTTATTAACTCGGTCTACCCGAAGTTGGTCAATCAAGCAGTACTGGGTGTAAAATATCTTACATGAAATATAAAACAGTAGAAAGAAATCAAATCTAAATTCACACTACAGACTGTATTTGGAAGTAATTTTTTTTCTCAAAAAAATCAAACTTTATTGGTGAATCAAACAATATCAATAAACATGGTGCAATTGGTGAGCGACTGTGTCTATTTAATTAAACATGTGACACACTTCCAGTGAACATAATCATATTTTCAATGGTGCAAGTTAATTTTACATTTGAATAAATGAAATGTTGGTGCGTTCAAAAAGTCTATTTGCAAAAAAATAAATAATAATAATAATAATAATAATAATAAAATCCTTGTGAGAAGTGAGACAAACAAACCTACAAAAAAAATTAAATAGAATTCCAAAATAAGCAAGAAATAAACACTTAAAAAAAACAAGACAAGACTACATTTACACCCAGTACTGCTTGGTGTGTATGGCCGGCCGATGGTGTTTGTGTTTGGGCACGTGGTTCTGGTTGACGTAACACGGGTCGTAATAGTCCCACTCCAATGCTGACGCCAGAACGCCGTTGGATAAGCCGTCGCTGTCCGCTGACAAAATCCGCAAGGAAACACCTTGAACACAATTTTGCAAATTGATCATGTTCGCATATAGCTTGATTGTAAAACTCGCTGTTCTACAGGTTTGGTCAACGGCCCAGAAACTGTTGTTTTTGGAGGTCACTTTTTTTTTTTTTGTGTGTGTGTGTGGGGGGGGGGGGGTCAACGGTAATGCAAATTTAATTTTGACACGCACTGTCTGGGAATGAGATGTATTACTAAATTGGGAAAAGTACCTTGCATCTGCCTTAAAGGACAACCGACACCTCCGGACAAGTTGTGTCAATAATTCTTGTTTTTGAGTTGGTGACGATGCCTCCCGTGACGTCACGGAGGGAACGCCCCTGACTGAGAAAGCGACACACAATGCATTTTGGGTACTTTGTTTAGTCTGAAAACTTCGTGTTGATCCGTGTTATGGGTGAAATTAGAAGGAAAACACATAAATAACGCGATGGTGAATCGTTATGTTTGGCACCAAGACTACTATTTGATACTAGTTGACACACATTCCCAGCAGACAAATCAGCCCATTTCCAACGGAGCTTGGGCGCCATCTTGCGCATTTTCTGGGCGCTACATTGGAGTCCAGACGGCTCGAATTGATACGGAAGGACTTCTTTAATCGATTGCAAACATTTATGCTTTCCTCTTCAGAACTATTTGAATCATATTCATAACTGGATGAGCAAAAAGAAAGCATCTTCTCCGAATCTGAAGACATTGTTTTGATTCTAGAGCAAGGCGAAGACGTCCTGGTGTGACGTCACGAACAAGGGGGCGGGACCTTCTGAAACACGGCATCTCCAAGGTCATTTTGAAGTAGTTTTGGGACACTAACTCATTTTATTTGTGTTTTGCATTTGACTACAAATATCAGCCTGCATGTTTTGGGTATTTTAGATGCTATAAAACGGTTTTCTGATGTCAGTTAGGAAACAAAAAAATGGTGTCGGTTGTCCTTTAAATCTAGCAAATTTGTGACTTTAAATCTACCAAATTTGTGACTTTTAATGTATCAAATTTGCGAGTTTGAATGTCGCATATTTGCGACTTTTTTCTCCGAATACCCCATTCTCTAAAAAAAAATATATTTATATTTCAACCTGGCCCTAATACTCTTCCGTAATTTTGCCACTTATTGTCGGGTGAAAATAAACCATAATGGGGGCACAATACCAACCAATCAAAGCTGCCATACTTTCTAGCTTTGGTTACATAACCTTCACAAGCTGAGCACTTGGGAACTGTGATGTCATCTTCACTCGATAGCAACCCATGAGATGCATATTTTCTATTTTGCTGCTTAATTCATATTGCAGAAACACAATATGAATGAAAATGCTAAGGTTACACTAGCGGTGATACACTAAACATTTTACAGCTTTTTTTCTGACTTGCCTTCAATTTCAATAACAGAAGCATATGCCACACTGCAACATAACGTTGCGACAGTGTCGTAAAGCAACAAGTCCTCTTGTTCATCCGGACACAACATAAACGTGATTATTTTAACGAAAATAAGCTACATACCTGCACTGGCTCCAAAGTCGGTATCTAGCCCGGAACTCAGCACCGACGTGTTGGGGCAGGACAGGCAGTCCACCTGCGTTTGGTCCAACGGGTGCAGTTCGTCTAGGCTCAGCTCGGAAAGCATCTCGTACGTGCTACTCCGACGGATGCCGGACTGACGTTGCACTTCTTTGTAAACGCACTAAACGTAGAAGGGGGGTAAAAATCATTGAAAAGAAATCTAAGGGTAAAAAATAATGAACTTTAAATCAATGTAGTTGCTTATAAATGTCAATACTGGTTACCTTTTATTCATTTATAAAGTTATAGGGCAACACCTGTAATCGCCAGCTGCAATTACAGCCTGTTAACGGCTAATGGTGAACAACTTCCGGTAGTCCAGGTCACGTGCCGAGTTCGATTAAAGGTAACCTGTTTTTTAAATACTTTTTTTTAATTAAAGTGAAAAAGAGAGGCTACTTAAGGTGTAATTTACCATAACACAAAAATATGTCAATACTGGTTACGTTTTATTCAAAACGTGTTTTTTTTTATCAAGTTATAGGGCAACACCTATAATCGCGAGCTGCAATTGCAGACTGTTAACGGCTATTGGCAAACAACTTCCGGTGGTCTAGGTCACGTGCCGACTTCGATTAAAGGTAACCTGTTTTGCTATATTATTTTGTTTATATATTTTTTTAAATTAAAGTGAAACGGAGAGGCTACTTAAGGTGCAATTTACAGTAACACAAAAATGTATAATATTCATAACAAGCACATGGACATTTTTTTCATTTTCATGTCTTCGATTTTATGGTTCCGTCACAGTTTCCTATAAAAATGTTATAATGTCACTTAGATGGAATAATAAGCAGTTGAGACAAACTGGATTCGAGCCAAAATGGTCGTTGTAAGATCGGTTCACAATGTTGTGTTTTTTTTTTTATTTTCCCGTATAAAAGTTGTAGTACGCCGTACATTATTTGAAATGCTAAAAAACGTATACAATATAGGAAAAACGTATACGTTGACAGGTATGATTTAATAGTTACACTTTGTTTGTCCGTTGGAGCTTGTACTCACCGCAGGAGAGTTGGGCGGCACGAGGTTCCCCCTGTCGCCGGTCTCCGAGTAGCTCGACTGGGACAACACCGGCGCGCTGTGACGCCACTCATCCACGCTGGGTCTCGCCACCCGGATGGTGCTGGGAACCCTCAAGGAATCGGACCCCGGCGACCTCAGGAGCCAGATCCCGTGATCCTTTCTGGACGAAGACGCCCTGGAGGAGGTGACCGGAGCCCGGTGCAGAACAGGCTCGGACATGGACATGTACGGCCTCCATGTGGAGAAGGCTTCCGCGTCGGGTGTCGTCCGGGCCCGGTGCAACATGGAGTCCATTCGCATGATCTCTTCCGCGTCCTGCCGGTTCTGAGATCGAGGCCTCGTCTTGAGCAAGATTACCAATTTGTAGCCCAGGAAAAGACAGTTGAGTAGGAGGAGGGCGATCACCGCGGGGATGAGTAGCAAGACCACCAAAGTGAGGCTGCCCACCGGGTAACTTTCGCTTAAATTGGAGCCGAGTGGACTATTCTGACCTGAGTACGACATTTCATCCCAAAGGACGTAAAAATTACCCACGTGGGATACCGTGGGGGTGCTATTCCCGTGGTTTGCCGTGTCAATAAAATGCTTTTTGTTAGTTGTGCATCGTTTTCCCCACTAAAAAAGTGAGATTCGTTAGCAAACGTGACCACAGACGAGACATTACAGAGCGGCAGCTGCGGTCAATTACGTTCACTGTGACGTCAGTTGCTGTTGCGAGAAATGGCCACAAAATGGCGACAGCGGACATGATTCCTGGTTACAACTGTCGTTCGATCATTCATGTCGATTCAATTTGTTTTAGTTTATCTTCTTACGTGATGTCTCGAAGAGAAAAACAACAAAAAATATTGTTTCTATATTAAAACATTAATAATCGACAAGACATCTAATCGAAGAGTGTGTCCTCCAAGCATGGGAGTGGTCCGTTCCCGAGTCCCCATGAAACGTGGTTTTCTGCTGGGTGGCCAATGGGAGTACAAAAAGTGTACCTTGTTTTTTATGTATAGTAAGTGTCCTATTGTGTTGTGGTTAAGGAAATAAACCGAACTGTATAATAAAGTCATTTTATTTATCTTTGTCCATTATGATAGGCATACATACAGCTATCTATCTATGTGCTGTCGATTAGCTATCTAGCTGGCTATCTATCTATTTGCTGTCTATTAGCTAGGTGGCTATCTAGCTAGCTATTTGCTGTATGTTAGCTATCTAACTAACCAGCTATCTATTTGCTATCTAACTAACTAGCTGGCGAGCTAGCTATCTATTTGCTGTCTATTAGCTATTTAACTATCTAGCTAGCTATCTATTTGCTGTCTATTAGCTATCTAACTATCTAGCTAGCTATCTATTCGCTATCTGTCTAGCTAGCTATCTAGATATTAACAAGCTATTAGCTAGCTAGCTTCCGGGTTGAATGAACGCTGCCGCGTGCTGCTACCGCTGCTCACCCACAAGAAAACTGATCCTGTGATTCTAAAGTGACCTTGAGAGTTTTGAAATGCGCTTAGAAATGAAATGTATTATTATGAAGAGGGGTAGATTTTTCCATTCTGTTTAATTCATTTCATGCTCCCAGCTCCTCCTCAGACATTATATATCGATCGACAATCGTTTAATTCAATAGAACAATTGACACGTGAATCTCTGTTAGAGACAAAGTTTGCGTTTGTTTGCACACAAAGTAGATCTTTGCACACAAGTACAATGTAAGAAAAATCGATGCAAAAGTCCCATATGAGCACCATATATAACTATAGTCAATTACTCCCACCGTGGAACTCTTTTACTAAGTCTATACAGACTCAAATAACATACTGCAGTCATAACAGTAGGCAAGTATAAGAAGAAGCTTTTCATCGGAGAGAAAAAGGCCAAATGGAGATGTCCTCAGATAACCAAAGAGCACTTCGGTCATGTTTTATGGCGCCCGCGGTTCCCCGTAAGGAACGCGACAAAAGTTTGTGATTGGTCGTATAGCACCACGAGATTTCAAAGTGCTAACTTGCGCCGCAGAACAGGCTTAGCACTGGCCCAGGCTGTGCTTGATGATTTCCCGCGACTGAGGTGGGATTCTGTCGGGAAAGAGCACTTGGAATTCCACCACCAGATCTCCCCGCTTCGACGGGTTGCGGGCGACGGGTAGGCCCTCGCCGCGGAGGCGGCGTACGGCACCGGGTCTGATCACATCGCTGCATGGAAGGGGCATGAGGCGGTTGTCCAGCGTGGGAACGTTGACCGTGCACCCGCAAAGGGCCTAGAAGAAGAAATTGGAGCTAGCTTAGATAGGGTGTGGCTATTAGCATCCATGCTAAAAAGCAGTGCTGCCATTTTTCGGGTTGCAGATATTTTTCGCGTCATGGTTTCAAAGGTGCCATGTAGCATAAGCGCATATAATAATAATAATAATAATAATAATAATAATAATAATAATAATAATAATAATAATAATAATAAATAATAAAAATAATAGCTAATAGATAGCAACTTGAGCCAGCGTTCACTCAACTCAGAATAACTCAAATAGATAGAAACTTAGTTAGCTAGCTAATAGATAACTAAAATATATCTACCTCTCTAGTTAGATAGCTAATAAATAGATAGGTAATAGATAGCAACTTGAGCTAGTGTTCACTCAACTCGGAATGACTCAAATAGATAGAAAGTTAGCTAGCTAGCTAATAGATAGCTAATAGATAGCAACATGAGACAGCATTCACTCAACTCAGAATAACTCAAATAGATAGAAACTTAGCTAGCTAGCTAATAGATAACTAAAATATATCTACCTCTCTAGTTAGATAGCTAATAGATAGCAAATAGATAGATAGGTAATAGATAGCAACTTGAGCTAGTGTTCACTCAACTCGGAATGACTCAAATAGATAGTAAGTTAGCTAGCTAATAGATAGCAACATGAGCCAGTGTTCACTGAACTTAGAATAACTAAAATAGATAGAAAGTTAGCTAGCTAGCTAATAGATAACTAATTTATGTAGCTGGCTATTCATTAGCTATATGGATATCTGGCTAATTGGCCGACTGTCTAGCTGGCTATCTATTTGCTATATATTGGCTATCTGTCGAGATAGCTAGCTATGTAACTGGCGGTTTATTAGCTATATGCTATCTGTCAAGATAGCTAACTATGTAACTGGCGGTTTATTTGCTATATGGCTTGTTAGCTAGCTGTCTAGCTGGCTATCTGTTTGCTATCTATTGACTATCTGGCTGGTCATTAGTTATTTGTTAGCTATCTGGCTAGCTTTCTATCTATTTGAGTTACTTCCGGGTTGAGTGAACGCTGATGCATGTCGCTGCCGCTTCTCACCCGCAGAAAAAAAAACGATCCTGTGATGGTAAAGTGACCTTGAGAGTTTTGAAAGGCGCTTGGAAATGAAGCTAGTTAGATAGCAAATAGCTAGCAAATAGATAGCTATCTAGGTAGCCAGCTAGATAGCTAACTAGGTATCTAGCTAATAGATAACTAAAAGCTAGCTAGTTATATAGCTAATGAGCCAGCGTTCACTCAACCCGTAATAACTCAAATAGATTAGATGTCAGTCATCTGAAAAAATCCAGTTACGCAAGGAATTAGCTAACTGTGCCGCCCGCCCGTCGATGCGGCGACTGCTGCCTTGCTCATCTGCCAAGCGTGGGCGAGCGCGTATGAAGAGAAAGCAAAGCCTCCTCTTCCTGAGCGCCGTCACAGAGTGGCGAGCTAAATTTAGCCCAGAGCTTAGCGGGAGGGGGCGGATGAGGTAACGACTAAACGGGTTGCCATTCTTTGCGGATGCTTCCTGCGTCTGATTGAAGTCGTTGAATAAACGGGAGGAAGCGTTAGCGTGGGTGATGCTAGGTTTTGTAACACATGATCAAGGATAAGTTATTATTATTATTTTTTGGCGTCAATTAACACATTTATTCGGGAATTGAAAATATGACGCCATTCCTTAATTTGTTCGGGTTTTTTTTTTCCATGCTTGAGTGCCAATAAAGCGCCGGTCAGACCTCTGGCAATGGATTTCTTTTCCACAGCTAGCCAGCCAGCTAGCTATTAGCTATAGCTGGCTGGCTAGCTATCGAGCTGAGTAGTTATTAGCTATCTGTTGAAAGCTAGCTTTCTATCTATTTCAGTTACTTCCTGTTTGAGTGAACGCTGTCGCATGTGGCTGCCGCTGCTCACCCACAGAAAAAAAACTTATCCTGTGACCGTGAAGTGACCTTGAGAGTTTTGAAAGGCGCTTATAAATGAAATGTATTATTACTATTACTACTATTACTACTATTACTACAACAACAACGACTACTAGTACTAGTACTACCACTATTACTATTACTACTATTACTAGTATTATTACTATCATTACAATTACTATTATTACTATTATGATTACTGTACTACTACAACTACAACTACTACTATTGCAATTACTATTGTTACTATTACTATTACTACTACTACTATTACTAATATTTCTACTACTACTACTACAACTACAACAACTACTAGTACTAGTACTACCACTATTACTATTACTAGTATTATTACTATCATTACAATTACTATTATTACTATTATGATTACTCTACTACTACAACTACAACTACTACTATTGCAATTACTATTGTTACTATTACTATTACTACTACTACTATTACTAATATTTCTACTACTACTACTACTACTACAACAACTTATTATTATGATTATGATGATTATGATTATTTATTATTATTATGATTATTTATTATTATTAATTATTATTATGATGATGATTATTTATTATTATTAATTATTATTATTATGATGATGATGATGATTATTATTATTATTATTAATATTATTATTATTATATTGCATGGTTCTGGAATTTGAGTGAAAATGACAAAAACCCTGGCACAGGAGTGGGCGCATTTTTGCGCATCTGGCAGTGAATGAGTTAAAATTCCCGTTTTGCGATAGTAGCGCGGCGTCACCTCAACTGACCTCTTTGAGCGTAATGCTGGCGGCGTAGACGAGATTGGCGCCGTCGCGCTTGTAATGGGGGTGCTCGGCGTCGCTAAGGATGAAAGTGACGTCGGCCGGCGTGCTGTCGGGCATCTCGTCGCCCTCTCGGGGGAAGGTGATCTTGGTGCCCGCTTTCCAACCTTTCTTCACCACCACGTCGAGGACTTTGTCCTCGGTCCACGCGCTTCGTCCGTCCGGTCCCAAGCGGCTGCGAGTGATCTTGACGTGCTTGGTGCAACCGTGCATGACGTCCTCCAAGCTAACCGGCAGCTGGCGCATTAGCGCTTTGCCGCGAGGACGCCGCCCTCCCCGCCTCAGGCCGTCGCAGTTTTCCCGGGAAGCGCCCACGTGGCTAAAGGGGAAGCGGCGGAAGGGGTTGAAGAGGTCGTCGTCGTCGCCGCCGTCGTGACTGAAGAAGATGTCAAAGTGGTCGGAGCCGTGGAAGAAGGAGGAGAAGGTGGCGTGGGGGTCGGCGGGGAAATGTTTGCGGAAGGCGTTGCCCTGGCCCCATGCGGACGCGCCGCTTTTCAGACCTGAGTGGATCAACGCGCGGGGAATTTAATCATAATAATAATAATACATTTCATTTCTAAGCGCCTTTCAAAACTCTCAAGGTCACTTTACAGTCACAGGATGAGTTAGATAGCTAGCTAGATAGATAGCTATATAGCTAACATATAACTAGCTAGACAGCTAGCTAGCTAATAATAATAATAATAATAATCCATTTAATTTCTAAGCGCCTTTCAAAACTCTCAATGTCACTTTAAAGTCACAGGATGAGTTAGATAGCTAGCTAGATAGATATATAGCTATATTGCTAACAGATAGCTAGCTAGACAGCTAATAATAATAATAATAATAATGTATTTAATTTCTAAGCGCCTTTCAAAACTCAATGTCACTTTACAGTCACGGGATGAGTTTTTCTGTGGGTGAGTAGCGGCAGCCACACGCTTCAACATTCACTCAACCCGCAAGTAACTCAAATAGATGGAAAGATAGCTAGCTAGCTAATGAATAGCTAATACATTGCTATAAGATAGATAGCTAGATGACCAATAGATAGCTAGCTAGATAACCAGCCAGCTAGACAGCTAATAGATAGCTATTAGATAGCTAACTAGACAGCTAATAGCTAGCGAGATAACTAGCCAGCCAGGCAGACAGCTAATAGATAGCCAAAAGCCAGCCAGCCAGCCAGCTAAACAGCCAAATAGCTAGCTCGCTAGATAGACAGCCAGCCAGCTAATAGATAGCAAATAGCTAGCTATCCAGATAGCCAGCTAAGACAGCTAATAGCTAGCAATGTCGGTGCCATTTGACTGCCATGGCTGGACGACTCTGGGGACATTGTGCTTTTTTTTTGGGGGCCTGTCATGGGCAGCATCTTCACAGCCCGAAAAGGTCGTTGCTGTTGGACATGCTGCGGCTTGGAATTGAAGCGGATTTACATGGGATTGGAGATGTGATTTTTTTTTTCATTGTTTTTTTTTTTTCGTTCCTCTAGGTTAGCGGAAAATGTCATGAATTGACACTCACCTTCCTCTCCGAACTGGTCGTAGACGCTCCGTTTGTGGGAATCGGTCAGAACCTCGTAGGCTTCGGCGATTTCCTTGAAACGATCCTCGGCGTCGGCGTCGCTGTTTTTGTCCGGGTGGTACTTGAGCGCCATCTTGCGGTACGCCTTCTTGATCTCATCCTCGTTGGAATCCGGCTCCAATCCCAGAACCTTGTAGAAGTCCTTTCCGGCACCGGGCTTGATTGACAGGTAGGCGGGATCCGGTTCGGACTTGGTGCCTTCCTGCGAGGAGGCGAGAGAGGAGGTTGGCATGTTATCTACGGCTCATTTTCATCCCTTTTTTTGCTGCAGTTTGTGTAGTTTCTGTCTGCGGTGAGTATGAAAGGCTTGTGCAGAGCGGCACGGTCGGGGTTGGGTGAAGGGGGTGGGGGGTGTGCAGATTTCCCTGACAACGGAGCTTCTCAACAGTGATTGGCTGAATTCTACTCATGCATTGAGGTGGTTGGTGTCTACTGAGCATTCGGGTGTTCTTTTTTGATTTTGTGACTGATGAGTAGTTTCCTCAATATCCAAACATCTGACATTGATTATTGTCCATCAAGAAGCATCTAGAATGAGGGGGTCAAGGTTTATTTTGTAAGTTCCACAATATTAGCTCGATTAGTCTTCTTAAAAAAATAAATAAATATTTAGAGAAATTACTTTAATCTCCATATTTTAAATTCAAGCATTCACACAAATTTTAATTATTTGTGTGTTTATTTATTTATTTATTCATTCATGTATTATAGTCATCTATGCATTTATTAATTATATATTATATATATTATATTTATGTATTTATTTATTTATGACTAATTGAAAAAGTAGCATTATTTTGAAAAATTTGTAGCAGGTTATTTATTTTTTTTAATAATTAAAAAATAGCACAATTTTGCTAAAACAATTCTTAGAAGGGTTTTTATTTATTTATTCGTTTATTCATGTATTATAGTCATCTATGCATTTATTAATTATATATTATATATATATATTACATTTATGTATTTATTTATTTATGACTAATTGAAAAATAGCATTATTTTGAAAAATTCTCAGCAGGTTATTGATTTTTTTTTATAATTGAAAAATAGCACAATTTTGCTAAAACAATTCTTAGAAGGGTATTTATTTATTTATTTATTCGTTTATTCATGTATTATAGTCATCTATGCATTTAATAATTATATTATATATATATATATATATATATATATATATATATATATATATATTACATTTATGTATTTATTTATGACTAATTGAAAAATAGCATTATTTTGAAAAATTCTCAGCAGGTTATTTCTTTTTTTTAATAATTGAAAAATAGCACAATTTTGCTAAAACAATTCTTAGAAGGGTATTTATTCATTTATTCATGTATTCTAGTCATCTATGCATTTATTAATTATATATATTATATTTATGTATTTATTTATTTATGACTAATTGAAAAATAGCATTATTTTGAAAAATTCTCAGCAGGTTATTTTTTTTATAATTGAAAAATAGCACAATTTTGCTAAAACAATTCTTAGAAGGGTATTTATTTATTTATTTATTAATTTATTCATTCATTGATTCGCATATTTATTTATGATTTTATTTATTTATTCATTCATGTACCGGAGCAGTTATTTATTTATTTATTTATCTATTTATTTGTGTATTTATTTTTAAGTTTATAAGTTTTTTGATGCATGTAGTAATATATTTTTTTTTAATCAAAATATTTACAGAAATTACTTTGATTCCATATTTCAAATTCAAGCATTTTCATATACAGTATTCCCACAATTTAATTATGCATGCACAAGTTTTTTTTTTTTTCTGACTTGACCGATTAAAGTTATAATTTGTAGACACACATTTTTATGCATGCAGTAATAAACACTTTTTTGATGTATTTATTTTCAAATATAAGTTGTCAATCAAAATACACATTTTTATCTATTGTTTTTTTTTCTTCTTCCGGGACAATAAAGGTCACATTTTTAGATTATAACGTATTTATGATTGCAGTGATGATATATGATTGAATCATTCACATCGTATGTAAAAAAAAAAATATTATTATTATTATTATAAAAATCATTTTTTTTTACATGACGTTTTTAAAACTTGAACAAATCCATCCCCAAGTTGGAGAAAAAAAAAAAGGAGCAACTTACCGAAGATGAAGAAGATCCCGAGCTGTCTCCCCTGTGCATCACTCGAACTTTGCACCTGACGTTGACATTTTTGTGCTTGACTCCAAACTGCGTCCAGATGAGAACCATGATGGACTGAGAAGATTGGTCGGCCTCGTCGCTGTCCACTTCCAAGCGGTGCTGAAAACGCTTGGGCTGGCTTGTCTCAATCTCGGTCTCCCTTTTCTACTCGGCGCTCGAGCAGCCCACGCAGCGTGACAAGAGTTTCCCCGCCGTTGGCCCCTCCCACAGCGGTGAGGGATGCCGCATCGCGGCGTCCGATTGGTCGGCCCTAGTCGCGGATGTTGCAACCCTCTCGCGCCTTCTGGAGCGACGCTTCCGGAGCTCCGACAGGCGCGCGGCGGAGAAGCGGAGCGAGTCACGACTCGTACTTATTTATTAATTATTATTTTTTTGGGGTGAGGGCGGGAAAGGGAGGGTGGGGGGGGGGGGGGGGGCGGTCTAGACGGAATAAACACACAAGTCTAGACGGACACCATCAGGACATGTCCTCAAATAGCTTCACAGGGACACATTGGGACATGTGGAAATTATCCCAAAAAATAAAAATAAAATAATAATAATAATAATAATAATAACGACACGAACTATCTATTCATTCACTAGCTAATAGCTATCTATTTGCTAGCTATTTGCTATCTATTCGCTAGCTAGCTTGCTTATTTGTTTTTCTACTTTCATTCCTTTCATCACTTTACTGCTGTGAAATGTAAATTTCTCCACTGTGAGACTAATAAAGGCAAATACAATCCAATTCAATCTATTTGAGTTACTTCCGGGTTGAGTGAACGCTGGCGCATGTGGCTGCCGCTGCTCACCCACACAAAAACTTATCCTGTGACTGAAAAGTGACCTTGAGAGTTTTGAAAGGTGCTTAGAAATTAAATGTATTATTATTATTATTATTATTAAATAGCTTCACAGGGACATGTGGAAATTATTAAAAAATAAAAAAATAAATAAAAATGATAATAATAAGAATAATATTAAGAATAATAAGAATAAGAATAAGAATAAGAATAAGAGTAATAATAATAATAATAATAATAACGACACTATCTATTCATTCGCTAGCTATTAGCTATCTATTCACTCGCTATTAGCTACCTATTCGCTAGCTAGCTTCCAGGTTGAGTGAACACTGGCGCATGTGGCTGCCGCTGCTCACCCACAGAAAAACTTATCCTGTGACTGAAAAGTGACCTTGAGAGTTTTGAAAGGCGCTTAGAAATGAAATGTATTATTATTATTATTATTATTATTATTATTAGTAGTAGTAGTAGTAGTAGTAGTAGTAGTCTTAGTAGTAGTACTACTATTATTATTATTATTATTATTATTATTATTATTAAAACTAATCATTTGGGGCGGCTCGGTGGACCAGTGGTTTGTGCATTATTCTCACAGTGCTGAGGTTCCTGGTTTGATTCCAGCTCCGAGTTTCCTGTGTGGATTTTGTATATTTTTCCTCATCCGTGTGGGTTTCATCCGGGTATTCCGGTTTTCTCCCACATTCCAAAAACATGATTAACGGACCGGAAAATAGACGGATGAATGGATGAAATCACCAGAAACATAAAGAATGACGTTACAAAACATGGTGTCGCTTTTAAAAATCTATGCCTGAGGGGGGGGAATAAAAAAATGGAAGACTTACATGGCAACGCTTCCTCCGCCTCGCAGCAGCCAATCAGGATTGGACTTTCCTCGGGATTCTCTTTGGTGTCCGTCTGGCAGGAAACGGAAGACATATTTGGTTCGAGGAGAGCATCACGCCTCCTCTTCTGCTGCGGTGATTCAGTGGAGCCATTTTTTTTTTTCTCCTTCACAGTCGGGACTTGGTTTCGCCTGGCAACACATGCACAGATGAGCAGAAAAAGCAGTTATGGCATGATTTGATTCGATATTTTGAAAATAGATAATAATGCATAAGGTAGGACTGTATACTGTACCTAATTAACTGTCCGATCCATTCCTCGATCAATATTTTTTTTTTGCACTTTTGGTTGCCTCAGTATTGTTGTTTTTGTCCATCCATCATGGATGGACGGAAGCTATAGATTGACAGAAGGAAAGACGGACAAAGCTAGCTAGCTATTAGCTGTCTAGCTGTAAACTGTCAAGCTGGCTAGCTGTTGGCTATCTGGCTAAATATTAACTTTTTATTTGCTATCTATTAGCTAGCCAGCTAGACGACTGGCTGTATACTGTCTAGCTGTTGGCTATCTGGCTAAATATTAACTATTTATTAGCTAGCCAGCTAGCTATTAGCTGTCTAGCTAGCTGTAAACTGTCTAGATGTTGGCTGTCTATCTTTTAATTATTTATTTGCTATCCATTAGCTAGCTAGCTAACTTCCTATCTATTTGAGTTACTTCCGAGTTGAGTTAACGCTGCCGCGTATGGCTGCCACTGCTCAACCACAGAAAAACGTTGGTGAAAAATGAAATGTATTATTATTATTTTTATTATTAGCTGGCTGGCTGACTATCTAGCTAGCCAGCTATCTATTAGCTATCTAGCTATCTATCTAATCGCTAATAGCTATCTATTAGGTGTCTGGCTGGCTAGTTATCAAGCTAGCTAGCTATTAGCTATCTAGCTAGCTACTTGGCTCTCTATCTAATGGCTATCTAATAGCTACTCTCTATTAGCTGTCTAGTTGGCTGGCTAGCTATCTAGCTAGCTATCTAATATCAATCTATTAGCTATTTATTAGCTAGATAGCTAGCTTTCCATCTATATTCGATTCCACCCCCCCTACGGCTTTGTTCCACTTACACACAGACACACTGAGCGCTGTTACACAATGTACCAGTTCACAGTGTTATGCTAGTGGCTATTTTTAGCGCTATTGAGACTCGAGAGCGGGTGTTCGGGGAGAGACGTTAAAAGCGTAAGCTTTCAGGTGGGAGTTTGGTTCATCGACACGTCCACTTTGGTGTCTGAAATGTGGTGACAGGGTGATTCATTACCATTCGCCATCTGTCCAATTTGTCCAAAGTGCTCATGAATTGGCGTTATGCCAGTTGATGAACTTTAAAGGACAACCGACACCTCCGGACAAGTTGCGTCCATAATTTGTAAAATCACTTCAAATGACTTCTACTGAGCGCATTTTACAAAGATTCCATGGCATATAAGCTATATTTTACATTTTAACACTTGCGCTGAATATTCAGGAAGTCTTGTTTTCAAGTTGGTAACGATGCCTCCCGTGACGTCACGGAGGGAACGCCCCTGACCGTGAAAGTGTCACACAATGCATTTTGGGTACTTTGTTTAGTCTG
>NC_142751.1:13330008-13432508 GCF_051943395.1 Hippocampus bargibanti
CCAGCCCACGTTGCGGGGGTCCTTCCACAGGAGGCGGACCTGGTCTTGGGTGTCCCCGGTGTGCCACAGGGAGTTCCTCAGATGCTCCCCAGGCCCAGATCGGGATTTCACGGCCTGGTGGAGGAAAATTAGAGTGACGTCTTTGCAATGTGGTGAGAAGACCTCTAGATGACAATATTGCTCTGCAAACACCATTCCATTTTTTTCCCCATCATGATGCTGTGGGCCTGTTCAAAGATGAATAATAATAATAATAATAATAATAATAATAATAATAATAATAATAATAATAATAATCCATTTCATTTCTAAACGCCTTTCAAAACTCTCAAGGTCACTTTACAGTCACGGGATCAGTTTTTCTGCGGGTGAGCAACGGCAGCCACACGCGCCAGCGTTCACATAACCCGGAAGTAACTCAGATAGAAAACTAGCTAGCTAGACAGCCACCAGATAGCTAATAGATAGCCAGCCAGCCAGCTGGCTAATAAACAGCCAACTAGCTAGCGAGCTAACAGATAGCTAGCCATCCATCCAGCCAGCTAATAGATAGCCAGCTAACCAGCCAGCTAGCTAACAGATGGCTAGCTAGCCGGACAGATAGCCAACAGATAGACAGCCAACAGAACACAATTGATGAGGAACTAGGTACAATGATCGCAGAGAAAGCACCTAAAAAGGGATCATTCCTCAAGATGGTGAAAGAAGAAGGCTACGTTCCTCATTAAGTGTTTAATGCTGATGAAACCGGGCACTCCATTCCATCAAGCCATCAACGACCATCACAAAGGTCAATAAAACGACTTTATTATACAGTACAGTTTATGTCTTTAATTATAATACCATATCATATTTATTATACATAAAATACAGTATATTTTGCGTATTTTTAAGGCTTATAAAAGTAGAAAATTATGTTTTATGGGGACCTGGGAACGGATTATTCTCATTTTAATGGTTTCCAATGGAAAAGTATTTTTTGGGATACACACTTTTTGCCTTACACTCTGTCTGGGAACCAATTAAGTTTGTAAGCCAAGGTATCAATGTATCTGGTAGGTAAAAAAAAGCAGTAACCTTGAGTTGTATGCCGGGTTCGGCCACGGCTCGGAAGGGCGTGGCCTGCCAGTACGTCTGCTCGGTCTGCTTCCACATGACCACGTAGAAGGACGAAGAGTCCTGGTAGCCAAAGATGAAACCGGCGTAGTCGTCGTCCGTCACCGTGTTGACGTGGAACGTGCCTTCAAAGTCAACGCCGCTGAAGGCCGTGTAACCTCAAGTCGGAAGGAACGCCAACAAGTCATTTTCATCGTTTTTTTTTTTAACTCATTCACTGCCAGACGATGTGCAAATATGTGTTTACTCCAGTGCCAGGGTTGTTGTCATTTTCACTCAAATTGCAGGACCCACAGAAGATTGAGTTTTAGGACGACATAAACATTCAATGCAACGTAAAAAACATTATACTTTCTTCTTTTATCAGAAAAAAAGAGTTAATTCCTAACTTATGAAGTTATCTGAGCTTGAAATGGGGGGCGGCTGCACAAAAGGGAAATGCTGATCCCTCGTGGGAGGGAAAACATTGCCAGAGGTCTGACCGGAGCTTGATTCGCACCTGCATGAAAACCGAAAACCCGAACAAATTCGGGAATAGCGCTCCACGTCATGCTTTTCAATCCCCGAATAAATTCAGGAATAGCAGTGAATGAGTTAAAGGACAACCAACACCATTTTTTTCTTTCCTAACTGACATCAGAAAAACGTTTTATAGCATCTAAAATACCCAAAACGTGCAGGCTGATATTTTATTCAAAATGCAAAACACCAATAAAAATGACTTAAAGTGCCCCGAAACAGCCACAAAATGAGCTCGGAACTGGGCAGATTCAGAAAGTCCCGCCCCCCTTGTTCATGACATCACATCAGGACACTCCTTCACAAACTGCCTGGCTCCAGAATCAAAACAATGGCTTCAGAGAGGTCAGATTGGGATAAGATGCTTTCTTGTTACTCATCCAGTTATGAATATGATTCAAATAGTTCTGAAGAGGAAAGCATAAATGTTTGACATAGATTAAAGAAGTCCTTCCGTATCAATTTCAGCCGTCTGGACTCAAATATAGCGCCCAGAAAATGCAGAAGATGGCGCACAAGCTTCCATTAGAAATGGGCTGATTTGTCTGCTGGGAATTTGTGTCAACTAGTATCAAATAGTAGTCTTGGTGCAACACACAACAATTCACCATTGCATTATTTATGTTTTCCTTCTAATTTCGTGATCAACACTGTGTTTTCAGACGAAAAAAAAAATACCCAAAATGCATTGTGTGTCGCTTTGTCGGTCAGGGGCGTTCCCTCCGTGACGTCACTTAGGGCATCGTCATCAACTCAAAAACAAGACTTCCTGAATATTCAGCGCAAGTCTTAAAAGGTAAAATATAGCTATATGCGCTCAGTGGAAGTCATTTGAAGTGATTTCACAAATTATGGACGCAACTTGTCCGGAAAGTGTCGGTTGTCCTTTAAAGGGTGTTATATTTTTTGGTGAAACACAGTCTTACCTACAGCCAGACCAGGATCACTGTTCATAGTCTGGACGATTTCCATTCCCTGAGGGAAGAGCAAAGATCTCGATTCATGACACAGGTCATTTGTTCGATAGCCAGGCATCACTAGTCGAACAAGCAAATACGATTTGCTTATATCATTACAAAGGTCCTATTGAAATGTTGCAATTTAATTCTTATTCGATCAAGTGTTTGGCGAGCTCCGACGAGCATCCATTTTTGAATTCTTCGAACCTGGTTGAGGACCACCCAGTTGGGGTCAATCTGAGCGTCGCCTTCTGGATCCAAAACCACCGTCTGGAAGGCCCTGAAATCGGTCAGAGTCACCTCCGCGTTTTCGGGGCAGTTGTCGATCTGGTCGATGATTTTGTCCTGGTCAAAATCCGACTCGCAGATGTCGCCCACGCCGTCGTCTGCGGATGAAAGTTGATGTCTTTGAATTTCGGCCTGTACTGTCTATTAGCAGTGATGTCAAACATACGGCCCGCGGGCCGGAACAGGCCCCCAAGGAGGTTTGATTCGGCCCGCAGGATAATTTAAAAGTGGAAAAAATGCACAAACGACATGGAATTCCTATTTTTAATGGGGTGCAATTTAAGGATTGTCCACTAGGGGCAGAGTGGTGCTTTTTCAACCGTGGTTTCAACAAATAGATAGCAAGCTAGCTAATATATAGCTATTATTGTGCTTTGCAAAGGATTTTTGCTGCCTGCTATACAGTTTCGCTTTCTACTTTGCAAAATTTTAACCTCGAGACTCAGCATGAGTCATAAATGGGTGAAAAGAAAAGACCTTTTTTGCCCAAGCCTAAAATTGCTCTTAATGTCACCTGACAAAAGCTTGCAAGGCAGGAATTTGCCAAATTGCTCCCGACTATCATTTTGCACATCAGTGACACCACGACGTACTATTTTGGTCGAGCTGATCGGGGTTGGGAACCAGCCTGCAGTTGTCAGGACCGGGCGGTTTGAAATCTGGGATGTTATCGTTGTCGTCGTCATCGTCGCATTCGTCGCCGATGCCGTCTTTATCGGTGTCTAGCTGCGAGCTGTTGATCACGTAGGGGCAATTGTCCTTGCTGTCCTGGTGGCCGTCGCCATCGCTGTAAAGGCGGATAAGAAAAAGTATATTTGGATTTCTTTTCTGTTATTCCAGATAATAATAATAAATAATACATTTCATTTATAAGCGCCTTAAAAAACTCTCAGCGTCATTCACATTCACTCAAGCCGGAAGTAACTCAAATAGATAGAAAGCCAGCTGGCTAGCTAGCTAACAGATAGCTAATAAATAGCGAATAGATAGCCAGCAGGTAGCTAGATAGCCAGCTAGATAGGCAGCTAGCCAGCTAGATAAATAAAATAAATAAATAAATAAATAAAATAATAATAATAATAATAATACATTTCATTTATAAGCGCCTTTCAAAACTCCCAAGGTCGTTTAAAGTCACAGGATACGTTTTTCTGTGGGTAAGCAGCGCCAGCGTTCACTCAACCCGGAAATAACTCAAATAGATAGAAAGCTAGCGAGCTATCTAGCTAACAGATAGCTAATAAATAGCAAATAGCTAGCTAGCTAGATAGCTAATAGATAGCCAGCTAGATAGGCAGCTAGCCAGCTACATTAATAATAATAATAATAATTTCATTTATAAGCGCCTTTCAAAACTCTCAAGGTCAATTTACAGTCACAGGATCAGTTTTTCTGTGGGTGAGCAGGGGCAGCCACACGCGCCAGCGTTCACTCAACCCAGAATAACTACAATAGACAGAAGGTTAGCTAGCATGCTAAAAGCAGTACTTTTAAGGGATAAGGTAATGTACATCGAAATGTACAATGATGTTTATGGGATGCAGTAAATGGCTCCTATAGAAGAAAGGAGCATAAATAGCAAATAGATAGCAAATAGCTAGCTAGCTAGCTAGCTATTTATAATGTGCAAATAGGACTTACCTGTCCTGGTTTGTGTCACATGAGTCGCCCACAAGGTCGTTGTCAACATCAGACTGAAAGTAGAGCACAAAAGGGGGATGAAATTCAGGCCTGCGGACTGTACACAACCTTTATTTTGAAATATGCTACTGATAGCTAAATACAGAGCTGTGACTCATTTTTTTGGTCAAATATAGAAACATTTTAGTTTTAAAGGACAACCCACACCTCCGGACAAGTTGCGTCCATAATTTGTAAAATCACTTCAAATGACTTCTACTGAACGCATTTTACAAAGATTCCACGGCAGTCAAATCAGCCCATTTCCAACGGAGCTTGGGCGCCATCTTGTGCATTTTCAGGGCGCTACATTGGAGTCTATACAGCTCGAATTGATACGGAAGGACCTCTTTAATTGTTTGCAAATATTTATGCTTTCCTCTTCAGAACTATTTGAATCATATTCATAACTGGATGAGTAACAAGAAAGCATCTTCTCCGAATGTGAACTCTCTGAAGCCATTGTTTTGATTCTGGAGCAAGGCAGTTTGTGAAGGAGTATCCTGGCGTGACGTCACGAACAAGGGGGCGGGACTTTCTGAATCTGCCCAGTTTCGAGCTCATTTTGTGGCAGTTTTGGGACACTTTAAGTCATTTTTATGGGTGTTTTGCATTTGACTAAAAACGTGTTTTGGGTATTTTCGATGCTATAAAACATTTTTCTGATGTCAGTTAGGAAACAAAAAAATGGTGTCAGTTGTCCTTTAAAATGCGCTCCTATGCAGTAATGTATTTTTCCTTCACAATATGAAATTTCATCATTTTTACAGTTTCCCCAAAAACGAATACAGAGCAGCGAGTCGCTCGAACGTCCTACCTGGTTGGGGTTGGGGATGTCGGGGCAGCTGTCACACGCGTCTCCCACGCCATCGCCGTCTCGGTCCAGCTGGTCTGGGTTCTTTACACGCTGGCAGTTGTCCAGGAAGTTTTTCAAGCCTGGTGATGGATGATCAGACTTAAATGTTGATCAATCAATCACATCAGTCGCAGTTTGTATTTTTCTCCCATATTGCAAGAAAGATGTCATTTTAAAAATGACCACTAGGATATACTGTTGCGCCGCACCTGAAGCATATTTGATTTTCTCTTTTTAAATGCCATGTGATTTTTTTTTTTTTTGCATCCGCCAGAGGCATCAGAACCATAAAGGTCATAAAGATGCAACAGAGGTGGAAGTATTTCGAATGTCGGAGGGGTGAGTGGGGGTGGGGTTCCGAGACGTAATCACGCCGTTTAGTTTAGGGTCAGACGAGGTAGACAATGCCAATCATCCTAATGTCACGTAAAAGCTATAAATAGCTCACTGCCACTTATGCAACTCCCACGTCATTGTTGGTGGTGATGTCACTTGTCGCTTTTTATTTATTTTTGGCGCTTCTCAAACTGAGGTCCTTGAACTGTAGCTCAAAACATTTGCGTACCATCTCCGTCCATGTCATCGTCGCAGGCGTCGCCTTTGCCATCGCCGTCTGTGTCCCTCTGGTCGGGGTTTTCCACCAGGCGGCAGTTGTCGCAGGCGTCGCCGTGCGTGTCTTTGTCACTGTTCCTTTGGTCCACGTTCGGCTTCAACCAGCAGTTGTCCTGAAACGCAAAAGCGGTAAAGCGTCCTGTCGGAAGAAACGTACAGTGATACCTTGGCTTACGAACTTAATTGGTTCCCAGACAGTGTGTAAGCCGAAAAGTGTGTATCCCAAAAAATCATTTCCCATAGGAAACCATTAAAATGAGAATAATCCGTTCCACAGGTCCTCATAAAACATCATTTTCTACTTTCTAATCCTTAAAACTACACAAAATATACCTTATTTTATGTATAATAAATGTGCTATGGTATTATAATTAAAGAAATAAACTGTACTATATAATAAAGCCGTTTTATTTACCTTTGTGATGGTTGTTGATAGCTTGATGGCTGGTTTCATCAGCATTAAACCGAAAAGTTCGTAAGCCAAGGGGTTCGTCAACCGAGGTATCACTGAACAGGAAGCTGTTTGCGTATGAGAATAGGGAAAATGTTGACCTGCTCGTTAAGAATGCCGTCGCCATCTGCGTCGTCGTCGCAGGCGTCTCCTTGCCCATCTCGATCGGCGTCCTCTTGGCCCGAGTTTGGAACAAAGGGGCAGTTGTCCTATTAAGATGACAAAAAGTTTTTGTTTGCTAGTTAGTCTGTTTGGGAGTTGAGCTAGCTGCTAGCAGGTCGCTAGCTAGTTTGGTGGTTCGTGAGTGAAACAGTGTGTTTCCAGTTACCTTTTTACACGAGGGATCCTTACACTTGAGTTTCTCGTCAGGATATCCATCAATGTCGGTATCTTTCCCGCACAGGAATCCGTTTCCAGCCCAGCCGATTCCACACTAAGAAGACAGCAAACCATATTTGAGTGCGAATACCGGTGACGGTTGACATATATGTATTGTACGTATGAAACACGCTAATAAGCTAGCAGGCAATACCTGGCAGGAAACGGATCCGTCCCTTTCGGCCACGCAGTTGGCGTTGACGTCACAGGGGTTGGTTAGGCTGTTACCGCAGCTGATTTCGGGCTTGCAGCCTTTCAGCTGGTCGCCCGTGAAGCCTGTCTTGCAGCTGCCGCAGTGGTAGGAGCCCTTGCGGGGGGACACAGCGATCGTATTAGCTCACGTTTGCTGTCACAGTTTGGTACGGGGGCACCAAAAAAATACGATTTCAATGGACAAGTTAGGACGGCGGAAAAAAAAATCAGTGGCGCCACCCTACGCACTCTCGAGGACTTGCATACTGCAAGAACCAAGAAAAGGGCATGGAAAATCCAACTGGACCCTCCGCACCCTGCCCACCACCTTTTCCACCTGCTCCTCTCAGGCACGCGTTATCCTTCCATACTTATTTGTCCTGATTTTTATGATGATAATAGAGCAGCGATGTCTACCAAAGACAAATTCCTTGTGTGTTCTACACACTTGTACAATAAAGATTCTGTCACGTGAAAGCCTCACCTCTGAGTTTTGACAGATGGAATTATCCGCGCAGCCGCCGTTATTTGGTCCTTTGCATTCGTCGATGTCGTCACACACCTGAAAAAAAAGGATATTTATCATCTAAAATCTACGCTAGCTAGCTAGCTAACAATCAATCAAACTGAGTGAAGAAGAAAAGACATTCTGTACAGTCACAAGTTCATCTGTTATGGTATTAGCGACCTGTTTGTTGGTTTGGGCAAAGAGCGCTCCGACGCCCTCCATTGGTGGGCCGGTGTAGCCCAGCGGGCAGGCATCGCAACGGTAGCCCGGCGCGGTGTTCACGCATTTGACTCCCGGGAAACAAGGGTTGAACTGGCACTGCAAGAAAGGACGGGCAACTTTGAGACGCTCAATTTCTTTAGATGCTATTCTGTTTGAAAGCACGACAAAATGAGGTCATCCGCAACAGGGTAGTGTTCATTCCTTAGTCGTGCGATGGTTGTGTAACGATATCACCTTTATTAAAATACCAAAAAAATGACTTACAACCGTTTGGTTGGAATGGAACTTGGTTGCAAGTCAGATGTTACCCGTAATTTATTAAATGTTTATTTTTTAGTACAAACCAATACAGGTTACTTATACAAGCCTTAAAGGACACCATTTTTTGTTTCCTAACTGACATCAGAAATACATTTTATAGCATCTAAAATACCCAAAACACACAGGCTGATAGTTTTAGTCAAATGCAAAATACCAGTAAAAATGACTTAAAGTGTCCCAAAACTGCCACAAAATGAGCTCGAAACTGGCCAGATTCAGAAAGTCCCGCCCCCTTCTTCGTGACGTCACGCCAGTATACTCCTTCACAAACTGCCTTGCTCCAGAATCAAAACAATGGCTTTGGAGAATTTAGATTCGGAGAAGATGCTTTCTTGTTACACATCCAGTTATGAATATGATTCAACTAGTTCTGAAGAGGAAAGCATAAATGTTTGCAAATGATTAAAGAGGTCCTTCCGTATCAATTCGAGCCGTATCGACTACAATGTAGCGCTCAGAAAATGCACAAGATGGCGTACAAGCTCCGTTGGAAATGGGCTAGTTTGTCCGCTGGGAATTTGTGTCAACTTACACCTTCATTATGCGTGTTACCACAATTGGCTGTGACACACAACAATTCACCATCGTGTTATGTATGTAGTTTCGCCATCAACACTGTGTTTTCAGATGAAAAAAAGTACCCAAAATGCATTGTGTGTCGCTTTCTCGGTCAGGGGTCGTTCCCTCCGTGACGTCACATCAGGCATCGTCATCAACTCGAAAACAAGACTTCCTGAATATTTAGCGCGAGAACCAAGATCTTAAACATCTTAAAACATAAAATATAGCTATATGCGGTGGAATCTTTGTCAAATGCGCTCAGTAGAAGTCATTTGAAGTGATTTTACAAAATATGGATGCAACTTGTCCGGAGGTGTCGGTTGTCCTTTAAATTGTGTAAGGATAATGAAGTTGTCACTGATGCTTTATAGTGATAATTTATGTCATTTATCATCTGCGTCGAGTCACCCTCGACCCGCTCAACGTGTTTTGATTAAAAACAAATCCCATTCAACTGCAGGCGCCCTTGTAAACAATGTGGATTTTAATGAGGCTAAATGTTAATTTTTTTGCGCCTTACACACACACTAAAGCGCCTAATTGTTCTGGCTCGCTACACGTTCAATATTCATTAGACGGCGGACAAAAAGCAGAGTGGGCTTTTTTTCGTTCGAGGTCGAGGTCAAGGGCGACTCATTTGCATGCCTTCCGCGGAGGTGCCTCAGAAAGTGATGGCGATAAGGTACAGTGGTACCTTGGTTTACGAACCAAGGTAAACTTATCGCAGAGAAAGCACCTCCAAGGGATCATTCCTCAAGATGGTGAAAGAAGAAGGCTACGTTCCTCATCAAGTGTTGAATGCTGATGAAACCGGCCACTCCATTTCATCAAGCCATCAACGACCATCACAAAGGTCAATAAAATAACTTTATTATACAGTACAGTTTATTTCTTTCATTATAATACCATAGCACATTTATGATACATAAACTAAGGTATATTTTGTGTAGTTTTAAGGCTTAAAAAGGTAGAAAATTATGTTTTATGGGGACCTGGGAACGGATTATTCTGATTTTAATGGTTTCCCATGGGAAATTATTTTTTGCGATACACACTTTTCACCTTACACACTCTGTCTGGTAACCAATTAAGTTCGTAAGCCAAGGTATCACTGTACCTCGTCCACGTCATCGCAGTTGAAGCCGTCGCCCGTGTAGCCGTCGGGACAGGGTCCGCACTCCACGCCATCCGCCGTCTCACGACACATGCCGTCGCGGAAACAAACGCCGGGGCCGCATTTGGGCTTCACCACTTCGGTACCGCCCAGACCTTCGGAGGACAATCATCGTTTGAAATGAACGGCATAAGTTGAGAGTGGTCTTTGGTGGTCTTACCGCAAGCCTGGCACTCAGAAATGGTGTTGGTGAGGAAGGAGGTTTCTTTCACCTGGAAAAAAATCTCGGATTAGGTCAAAAAGGAGAGATAAAAACAAGAGTTTGAGAGGATTTTAGAAGGTCTTACTTGCTGGATGAGGATGTCTTTTAGCTCGTTGAGTACCTTGGTCAACTCCAACATTTGATTGGAGAGCTGTTTGGTGTTGACGCCTGATGGCAAGATCACGTTTGACAAAGCGTCAAGATGTGAATTGGGGTTAACATTTCAAATGTTAACCCGTTCGTGGACATGGGCAAGATGAGGTGTGTGTGTGTGTACAATTTAGCTTGCTAGCGTAAATTAGCTAGCTAATGTAACTATCTAAATTAATTCGTGTAATTTAGCTAGCTAGCATAATTTAGCTAGCTAGTGTAAAGTGGTATCTATCTATCTATCTATCTATCTATCTATTTTACATTAGCTAGCTAAATTACACTAAAGTAGATAGTTCAACTAGCTAGCTAATTTATGCTATATGCTAGAGTAATTTAGCTAACTACCGTAATCTCTTTCTATATAAATTACGTTAGCTAGCTAAATTACGCGAACTAAATTACAGTTATATAAGCTAGATAATTTATGCTACCTGGCTAATTTAACAAGCTAAATGAATTATTGTAATTTAGCTAGCTAGCGCAATTTAGCTTGCTAGCATAATCTATCTATCTAGCGAGCTAGCTAAATCACATTAGCTAGCTAAAAACACTAATTAATTCAGCTAGTTCAATTAGATAGCTAGATGGCTAGATAGATAGATACAGTAAAGTCTCGTTATATCGATATCGGATATATCGATAGTCCCGGTTATATCGATACTATTTCTATGCACGCACGGAGAAAATTACATGCAAATAGGGTCGGATATATCGATAGTCCCGGTTATATCGATATTTTTTCGGACTCCCTTGAATATCGATATAACGAGACTTTACTGTATATGTAAATTTTGAGTGGATTATGTTATTTTCACACAAAGGTGGGTTATGATATCCAATTAACTCATTTCTTTGAAGCTTTAAATCAACAGTATGCTCCCTTGTTGGCTTTCAATCCTGACCGAACATGCAGGGTCAAATCCGAAACCTAATGTGCAATCAATAACCCAAGATGACCTTGGTCCCTTTTGCACTCGAATGGAGCGCTATTTTACGCCATTTGGGCTAATTAAGAGTGCAGAGTTTTGGCTAGTTTATTTTGTGTTACCCAGGGTTTGCACAGAGTCTCTTTGCTGGAAATGGCAGTCTTGCAAAGACGCAACATTCTCAAAGGTGTCTCCGACCACCAGCTTGAGCTCGTGTAAACCTTCCTGTTGAAGTACATTAGTGGGTCACCAATAAAGCATCCAGACTATTTATTTCAGGTCACGGTGGGGTTTCACACACTTGATCTTTCTTCAACATGGTCTTCAGCTCCACCGTTCCGTAACCAGGCGGTAGACCCCGGAAGGCGGCGGGGAGATCGCGCACCGTCTCCACCAGCTTGCAATCCAGATGTAACTCCATCCCACCCGGAGCGCCCGTTTGCTGGAGACCCTTGAGGTGGAACAACAATTTGTGGACGTTGCCGTCTGCCAGCACCAGATTGTTGAAGGTCACCGAGCTCGTCCTCTTGTCGGTACGCAGGTAGCGCAACACGGCTAAGGGCGACAGCAAAATGGAGTCGGGTGAAGTAAACAAGTCAGGATTGACAAGATTAAATAAGAAGATGAAAATGGCGCCCTGAGATACCGAGAGAGATGTAGGCTAAAAGCACACACATTGCTGTCTGGCTAGCTGTCGGCTATCTATTATCTATCCATTAGCTAGTTAGGTAGCCGTTAGCTGACTTGCTGTAAGCTGCCTAGCTGGTTAGTGGTTGGCTATCTATTCGCTATTTATTTGCTATTCATTAGCTAGCTAGATACCTGTTAGCTGACTTACTGTAAGCTGTCTAGCTGTTGGCTATCTGTCTATTCGCTATTTATTTGCTATCCATTAGCTAGCTAGCTGTTAGCTATCTGGCTATCTATTAGCTATTTATTTGCTATCCATTAGCTAGCTACCTGTTAGTTGTCTAGCTGACTGGCTGTAAGCTGGCTATCTATTATCTATTTATTTGCTATCCATTAGCTAGCTAGCCGGCTAGCTATTAGCTGTCTAGCTGACTGGCTGTAAGCTGTCTAGCTGTTGGCTATCTATTAGCTATTTATTTGCTATCCATTAGCTAGCTAGCTAGCTTTCTATCTATTTGAGTTACTTCGGGGTTGAGTGAACGCTGGCACGTGTGGCTGCCGCTGCTCACCCACAGAAAAACTTTATCTTGTGACTATAAAATGACCTTGAGAGTTTTGAAAGGCCTTAGAAATGAATTATTTTTATTATTATTATTATTGTTATTATTGTTATTATTATTATTATTGCCACAAAATTAGCATGTTAGCATTTCAGATGTGACATCATCAATGCAAACTCGACGGCTTATGATTTTGATGGGAAAAAAAACTGCATTTAAATGAGATCTATGGCAAATAAGCAGCAATGCATTTGAGTCCGTGTAAGCCTTTTGCCCGGACACAACATCAGCATGAAAGGTTTATATGATAATTAAAGTCACAAAGGGCATCCATGCATGCTTGATCGCAGTTATGTAACGCTTATTCAGCGCTCTGATTCATTTATGATGTGCGGCGCAGTAAAGTTGGCACATTTGCATTCATAAACACGCCATCGATGCTTATTTCCTAAAGGACATCCGACACCATTTTTTTTTGTTTCCTAACTGACATCAGAAAAACGTTTTATAGCATCTAAAATAGCCAAAACACGCAGGCTGATATTTGTAGTCAAATGAAAAACACCAATAAAAATGACTTAAAGTGTCCCAAAAACTGTCACAAAATAAGCTTGGAACTGGTCAGATTGACAAAGTCCCGCCCCCTTGTTCGCGACGTCACTATTGGTCACACACTGCCTTGCTCCAGAATCAAAACAATGGCTTCAGAGAGTTCAGATTCGGTAAAAGATGCTTTTTTGTTACTCATCCAGTTATGAATATGATTCAAATAGTTCTGAAGAGGAAAGCATACATGTTTGCAATCGATTAAAGAAGTCCTTCCGTATCAATTCACGTTTACCTTTGTTGAGTTTGCCCATCACGGTGAATTCAAAGTACTTGCTATTGTCGCGTGGGTTGTATAAACCAAAGACGGTCGTGCCAGTCTTGGACTGCAGTTTTAAGGTGGCCAGGATGAAGGCATCGTTGGCCCCCTGCTCCACCAAACCGCCCTGCAGCAGGTCAGGTAGGCAGTCGGGCGAGGTGAGCAGATCATACACTGTTAGGAGGAGAAAAAAAAATCAGTAATACACATCATGATATGGATTTAATTATTTAAAATTGCATTTTCTGTGTAGCTCTCTCTCTTGTTTCTATTTATCATTGTATTTTTATTGATTGCATTGTATTTGTGATTATATTTTATTTATTATAGTACTTATGCTTGTCTGTGACTGTAAAGTGCCCTTGAGAGCTTTGAAAGGCACTTAAAATGTATTATTGTTATTATTATTATTATTGAAAAATGTCAAGAAAAGAAGTCATAAAAAATTGGAGACTTTCAGTGCACTTCCATACCAAATTCTCACAATAAAAATTATTCTGTTTTAATAAGAATCAAAAAAAACAAATAAGCTAAACATTTTTACAAAAGTATCTAATAATGGAAAAACGATGTTTTTTCTTTATGCCCTGCCACACAATTCCAACTGAATAAAACACTTTCAAAAATTACGTAAAGAACGTGAGTGAAGCCATTTTCCAAAAAAAGAAAATGGCAGCCGACATTTTTTTTGTCCTCCATTCCCCGCTTCCAGTCTTCGGTTAAAGCCACGTGATTGGTCAAGAACGCAGCAATGAGGGGAGGTGGTTTAAACATTAAAGAGACAGAGAGAGAGAGAGAGAGAGTGACAAAATGGATAGAAAACAGTGAAATTTGGACTCGTTTAAACCCTTATAGTTCAAAGGCAGTGTAGACTGCAAGGTTAAAATCCCCATCAATCAGGCTCCACAAATAACCCGCAAAAGCCATTTGTACACTTGACGCAAAAACGTATCAACCCAGCTAAACACAACACAATTGATGAGGAACTAGGTAAAATTATCGCACCTACAAGGGATTATTTCACGAGATGGTGAAAGAAGAAGGCTACGTTCCTCATCAAGCCATCAACGACCATCACAACGGCAAATAAAACGACTTTATTATACAGTACAGTTTCTTTCTTTAATTATAATATCATAGCGCATTCATTACACGTAAAATAAGGTATATTTTGTGTAGTTTTAAGGCTTAGAAAATTAGAAAATTATGTTTTATGGGGACCTGGGAACGGATTATTCTCATTTTAATGGTTTCCTATGGGAAATTAATTTTTGGGAGACACTTTTCGCCGGTCTAGGAACCAATTAAGTTCATAAGCCAAGGTATCACTGTAGAATACCGCCGCTCCAAGCGTAAAAGAAAACCATTGACGTGTCATTCGTATCTGAATATGCACGCGGATCAGACATTTTCGGCGCCGTGGCGGTGAAAAATGGCTAACGGAGTGCACTTGAGTTCACAGTTTATGCTTTAATATTGTGTCTAAGCAGCGGGCCAAGCCACTCGAGGACAACGGGGTTTGTATATGTGTGTGTGTATGTGTGTGTGTGTGTGTGTGTGTGTGTGTGTTGTGTGGCCTGCCATCTGCACACATCATTAATGCATAAGCAGCCGAAAAGCAGACGGCGGCGACCCTTTATCGCTAGCTGCCAAAATCGCCAAAATTGTCCCTCGACCCTACTTTGCGCTCGCTTCATTGCCGCCCAAAATAAGCAGACCGCCTTTTGCGTCATTTCCACCAGAGAATCGTTCATTTGGGCCACTCTTAAATGTTTAGGAATCATTTATGCAACACAATAAAATTACTTTTGAAATGAATTATGTTTTTCAAATGAAAAAGTTACAGAAATGAACAGTGGGGGAGGAATTGTTCAGCCAAGTGAGAAATTAGGAAAAATAAGAAAAAAAAAAAATTGCTAAACAATTTGTACAAAACTGACATGATGCAAAGTTTGACTGGTACATTCTTACACAATACAAAATAATTCTTACACAATACAAAATAAAACTAAACTAAAACACTAAAAAACTAAAAAAAAAAAAAAACAAAAAAACAAAAAAAATAAACATTAAATTAAAAAAATTACAGAAATGAAAAATTAAACAAATAAACAAAAAAGCATAAAAAAATTAAAAAATGTAAAAATTAAATTACAATAAAACTAAATAAATAAATAAAAGACTAAAAAAAAAAAAAAAAAAAACATAAAAACATAAAAAATATATAAAACATGAACAAAAAAACAAAAATAATAATAAATACATACATAAATAATTAAGTCTAAAAAAACTAAAACAAATAAAGAAATAAAAACATAAAAAAATATATAAAACATGAACAAAAATAGACGAATAAACAAAAATAATAAATAAATAAAAGTCTAAAAAACTAAAAGAAAATAAACAAATAAAAACCTAAAAATATATATAAAACATGAACAAAAAAATAAACAAATAAACAAAAATAATAATAATAAATACATAAATAAATATTTAAAAGTCTAAAAAAACTAAAAAATATAAAGAAATAAAAACATAAAAAAATATATAAAACATGAACAAAAATAGACGAATAAACAAAAATAATAATAAATAAATAAAAGTCTAAAAAACTAAAAGAAAATAAACAAATAAAAACCTAAAAATATATATAAAACATGAACAAAAAAATAAACAAATAAACAAAAAGTAATAATACTAAATACATAAATAAATATTTAAAAGTCTAAAAAAACTAAAAAAAATAAAGAAATAAAAACATAAAAAAATATATAAAACATGAACAAAAATAGACGAATAAACAAAAATAATAAATAAATAAAAGTCTAAAAAACTAAAAGAAAATAAACAAATAAAAACCTAAAAATATATATAAAACATGAACAAAAAAATAAACAAATAAACAAAAAGTAATAATACTAAATACATAAATAAATATTTAAAAGTCTAAAAAAACTAAAAAAAATAAAGAAATAAAAACATAAAAAAATATATAAAACATGAACAAAAATAGACGAATAAACAAAAATAATAATAAATAAATAAAAGTCTAAAAAACTAAAAGAAAATAAACAAATAAAAACCTAAAAATATATATAAAACATGAACAAAAAAATAAACAAATAAACAAAAATAATAAGAATAAATAAATAAATACATAAATAAATAAATACAGTAAAGTCTCGTTATATCGATATTCAAGGGAGTCCGAAAAATATCGATATAACCGGGACTATCGATATATCCGACCCTGTTTGCATGTAATTTTCTCCGTGCGTGCATCGAAATAGTATCGATATAACCGGGACAATCGATATATCCGATATCGATATAACGAGACTTTACTGTAAATAAATCATGCCTTTAGGTGACATTAGGTAATTTATAAAAAATAAAATAAAATCACGGAAATGTTTATCCAGTTGAGAATTTAGTCAGAAATTGCCTAGTAGTAGTAGTAAAAAAAAAACGTTTTCGTCCCTTTTGTCAATGACACAATATGACGTGCTAAACCCCAAAAAAAAATTACACGAGTGCCGCTGAACGATGCCACGTGCCTTGCCGCGTTAAGTCTTGCCAAAAATGTCCGTTAGAGCGTTATTAACGTCAGCTCCCGGTGCGGCGTCAATATTCATCCATTAACATCACGGCACGGAATGGATCATTTCACATGAAACGTTCGCCGGTCTGGAAGTCGGTAGATTCCAAGAGCGGAATGATGAACAGCGACGGACTGTTTATGGGATTCGGAGGGACTTTTTCATCATTCACCAACGCCTGAAAGGTAGCCCCATCATTCACTCGGGGGGGGGGGGATTTGTAAAGCAAGCTCATAAAGCGTTAGGCACCCGTTTTTGTCCTCTGTTGGACTTGAAAGTGCTCAAAATTCTTCTGTTCAAAACAACCATGTTTTAAAAAAAGGAAATAGGTGATGTTAAAATGTGTGGTGGGAACGGGAAATACAGTGACACCTTGGCTTACGAACTTAATTGGTTCAGAGGCGAAAAGTGTGTATCCCAAAAATTAATTTCTCATAGGAAACCATTAAAATGAGAATAATCCGTTCCCAGGTCCCAATAAAACATACTTTATAATTTTCTAAGCCTTAAAACTACACAAAATATACCTTATTTTATGTATAATAAATATGCTATGGTATTATAATTAAAGAAATAAACTGTACAGTATAATAAAGTCGTTTTATCTAGGCCAGCAACGTATACGACAATTTTGGCCAGCCAGCCAGCATCTCACTCTCACGCAGCAATCGACTGTGTGATGGCACCAGAAGGGGGAGTTTGCGAGTCGTTTAGCCTCCGATTTTGAATTTATTTCAACTTACGACCATTTTGACTTACAACCATTTGGTCGGAACGGAACTCGGTCGTAAGTCGGATGTTACCTGTATTGAGTTTTAGGACTACATAAACATTCAATGCAGTGTAAGAAACCTTAGACTCTTTTCTTTCATGAAATAAGGTTAATTCCTAAGTTATATGGATCTGGAGTTATCTGAGCTTGAAATGGAGTCGGCTGTACAAAATCCAATACATACATTTTGATTCATATAGCGCTTTAACAACAGCTGAAGCTGTGACAAAGTGCTAATATGGACAAAAGGCAAATTCTGCCCCCTTGTGGAAATTGCCAGAGGTCTGACCAGTGCTTTATCGGTACAACTACATGTCATATTTTCAATTCCCAAATCAATTTGAGAATGGCAGTGAATGAGTTAACTCTGGTGTGCGCTGTACTATTTCTCCCCCCCCCCAACAATCGGATTTGTGATGGCAAAGGAGAGAAATTATCAAATTCACCCCGATTTTTAGCCTGCGCTTTGTTTTAACGTGTAAACAGCACCATTTTCTCTCCCTCTGCATTTTAAGTGCACATCTGCGTGACCTGCACGGTCACCATCAGATTGTGGCTAATCACTTCCATGTGTGAAACTGAGCCGAGAGCAAACGTTTAAAGGACAACCGACACCATTTTTTTGTTTCCTAACTGACATCAGAAAAACGTTTTATAGCATCTAAAATACCCAAAACACGCAGGCTGATATTTTTAGTCAAATGCTAAACACCAATAAAAATGACTTAAAGTATGCTAAAACTGCAAGAAATTGAGCTGCGAATTGGGGATTTTCAGAAAGTCCCGCCCCCAGTTCGTGACGTCACACCAAGACATTGCTGGAGAATCCAAACAATGGCTTCAGATTCGGAGAATATGCTTTCTTGTTACACATCCAGTTATGACTATGATTCAAATAGTTCTGAAGAGGAAAGCATACATGTTTGCAATCGATTAAAGAAGTCCTTCCGTGTCATTTTGAGGCATCTGGACTGCAATGTAGCGTCCCACAAAAGAGGCAGAAAATGGCAACCAGCTCCTGTGAGGAATGAATGAGCCCGTTTCCACAGGCTGATAAATTCCTTCCATGGAGCTTGGACTCCCTCTTCTAGCGGCTTTTGGGTGCAACACAAGGTATTCAAACCAAACAGTACAGCAAAATACATTGACGTGATGGAAGGACTGCTACAATGTGTCTTTTTTTTTTCAGTCAGGGGCGTTCCTTTAGTGACGTCACGTATGGACTGGTCACCAACTCAAAAACAAGACTTCCTGAACGTTCAGCGCGAGTCTTAAAAGGTAAAATATATCTATACGCGGTGGAATCTTTGTCAAATACGCCCAGTAGAAGTCATTTGAAGCCATTTTACAAATTATGCACACAACTTGTCCGGAGACGTCGGTTATGCTTTAAATAAAAATAAATAAATAAAAATGGTTTCACCGCCAGTCATGACATTTGAAACTCGAAGGAATTTGTTTCCCTTTTCACACATCATGTATAATTCCTTGTATGTTGGCCGTTCCTTCATATCATATTCCCTTTTTTTTCTTTTCCTCCCCCCTCCACACACACTTACGGGGCTGCTCTTCATCCATAATGCAGTCGAATCAAACAAAAGTGGAATACATGCCGGCGCAGCGGCCCGACCTTTATCTTACCGTCACGTTGTGGGAAGTGAGGTGGTTAAAATCATTATATTTTTATTTTTTAAAGTAATACGATTCAAGCGAATAAATGACTCATCACTCACCTAAAGCTTGAGCTTTCACGTACGTGCACAGTTGAAGCAGAAGCTGCGAGGCCACGATCGCCGCTCTCCATCGTCCCATCTTGTCAACAACGTCCAACTTTGGGCTCGCAAGTGTCTGATGGGAGATGGTGAAAGGAGTCCCACTTAGGGAAGGAGAAGGAGGAGGAGGAGCATTTGAGGAAAACACAAATCAAACCCCCCCACTTTTTTTTTTTTTTTTTTTTTTTAAGACCACCGCATGCGGAGTAAGGCGTCATTTTTGACTGCGGCTGCGGGTGTTTAGACTGTTTGCAACAAGTTCTTGGAAAAGAGTTGATGGTTCGGCCCATGTGTTTGCACACCCACTCATTCTTCACGCCATCTCATAAGGAAAAAAAAAAGACAGGAAATGAGGCCAGGTCAAGAAGAACAAGACCGCCTGCAGGTTGTCTGGGAGTCTTTTAAATAGTGAAAAAATCTCAGAGGACATTGACTACAATTTTAGAAATACAGTGATACATTGGCCTACAAACTTAATTGGTTCCCAGAGTGTGTAAGGCGAAAAGTGTGTATCCCAAAAAATAATTTCCCATAGGAAACCATTAAAATGAGAATAATCCGTTCCCAGGTCCCCATAAAACCTCATTTTCTGCTCTCTAATTTTCTAAGCCTACATAAAATATACCTTATTTTATGTATAATAACTGTGCTATGGTATTATAATTAAAGGCATAAACTCTAGTGTATAATAAAGTTGTTTTATTTACCTTTGTAATGGACGTTGATGCTTGATGGAATGGAGTGGATGGTTTCATCAGCATTAAACACTTGAGGAACGTAACCTTCTTCTTTCACCATCTTGAGGAATGATCACTTGTAGGTGCTTTCTCTGCGATCATTTTATCTAGTTCCTCATCAATTGTGTTCTGTTTAGCTGGGTTGATAGCTTTTTGCATCAAGTGTACAGATGGCTTGTGCGGGTTGTTTGTGGAACCTGATTGATGGGATATTTTAACCTTGTAGTCTACACTTTGAACGCCTTTGAACTATCAAAGTTGAAACTCTCTCACTGTCGTCTGCCGGTCTCTTTAATGTTTAAACCACCTCCCCTCACTGCTGCGTTCTTGACCAATCACCGTGGCTTTACCTGAAGACTGGGGGCGGGGAATAGAGGACAAAAACAGTTGGCTGCCATTTTGTGCGCTAAAATCTATCTAAATCTACTTGCTATCTCTTTGATGTCGAAAAAGGTGTTACAAGATTAGCCACAGACTGAATTGAAAAAGTCACAGTTGTCAAGCCTTGACATTTTAACTAATTTGGAGCGCAAATGTGTATTAAAAAAAGTGTCTATAATGACGTTTCCAACAGAACAATAAACAGTCAAAGAAGATGAGTCATACTTTCCTGCATGTCTCCCACAGGTTTTCTGTGTGGGAAGCTAAAACAATAAATACATAAAAGACTTTTATTTGGGTATCATCTTCACAATTTTGGCTATTGGGTCAATAATGATGGAAATCCGCATAAGAAGACTCTAAGGAGAGGTTCTTAAAGAATAACAACATGTGGAAACGCGGATAAGATAATCAGCTGGACGCACACACACACACACATGGCAGCTGCTGCTAAACCGCATTTGACAATCTGAATAAAACTCGCAAGGAGAAAAGACAGGAAGGATGTTTACACTGTGAGCGAATGTCTAGTAGCTAATCACAGTTTGACACATGATGCCAAAAAAAAGGACATTCAATCACTAACAGTGACTATTTATTTACTTAACCGCCCCCTATTCGCATTGGCAATTGGAAGTAAGGAAAGTCCGTTTCGGGCTGCGCGATTTAAAGCTACTACAGTGATACCTTGGCTTACGAACTTAATTGGTTCACAGAGAGAGTGTTTAAGGCCAAAAGTGTGTATCCCAAAAAATAATTTCCCATAGGAACCCATTAAAATGAGAATAATCCGTTCCCAGGTCCCCATAAAACATAATTTTCTACTTTTCTAAGCCTTAAAACTACACAAAATATACCTTATTTTATGTATAATAAATGTGCTATGGTATTATAATTAAAGAAATAAACTGGACTGTATCATAAAGTCGTTTTATTGACCTTTGTGATGGTCATTGATGGAATGGAGTGGCCGGTTTCATCAGCATTCAACACTTGATGAGGAACGTAGCCTTCTTCTTTCACCATCTTGAGGAATGATCCCTTGTAAGTGCTTTCTCTGCGATAATTGTACCTTGTTCCTCATCAATTGTGTTCTGATTAGCTGGGTTGGTAGCTTTTTGCATCAAGTGTACAGATGGCTTGTGCGGGTTGTTTGTGGAGCTTGATTGCTGGGATATTTTAACCTTGCAGTCTACACTCTGCTACCTAACTAATTAGCTAATTATCTAGCTGGCTATCTATTAGCTATCTATCATGCTAGCTATCTATTAACTATCTGCCTAGCTTTCTATCTCGCTTGCTATCTATTGACTGGCTATTAGCTAGCTAACTAGCTAGCTTTCTATCTATTTGAGTTACTTCCGGGTTGAGTGAACAATGGCGCGTGTGGCTGCCGCTGCTCACCCACAGAAAAACTGAGCCTGTGACTGTAAAGTGACCTTGAGAGTTTTGAAAGGCGCTTAGAAATTAAATGGATAATTATTATTATTATTATTATTGTTATTACTATTTATTTATCGGTAATCCGCCGCAATAAAAACCAAAACCCGAACAAATTCAGGAATGGCGCTCCATGTCACACTTTTCAATTCCCGAATACATTCAGGAATGACAGCGAATGAGGACCCAAGCAGAGGACAGTGGTTCTATTCTTACACTGCTTGAGTTTTCCCATCACAACGTTGACATTCGTTAAAATGCTGACTTTGCGGACGTTTTTCACGCCAGCATTTAACGTAAAGTAATAGCGACGTTAAACAGATATACGACCTCCTCCTGGGACGGTTTTTTTTTCTTTTCCCCTCCAAATCAGCATTTTTGCAATGGACAGAAGCTGTTACGGCGCAGCTTGACTCCACCGCCGTTTTGGCACCCGCAAACCCGGCGGGACGTTCAAGTCTTATGAGTCTTGTACCTGAGGCGAGTTACGTAAGAGTACCTTTTTGTGGTAGCAAACTTCTGACTTTAGGAGACCACAAATTGGGGCGTTACGTATCGTAGCAGACTAAATGCTGGAGACAAACTGCAATTTCGTCATTTACTGAGAATAGCCTCACCAAAGTCCGGGTGGACTTCAGCTGAGGCGTCACCTGTCAATTCAGACTTGTAAGATCATAAAATGAAGACTAAGTTTTTTTTTTTTTTTTTTACTAAAAATAAATAAAATGAAAATAAATGGGATAAAAAAATACAAATAAAACATGAATAATTCTATGACTTATATAAATACAGTGATACCTTGGCTTACGAACTTAATTGGTTCCCAGACAGTGTGTAAGGCGAAAAGTGTGTATCCCAAAAATTAATTTCCCATAGGAAGCCATTAAAATGAGAATAATCCGTTCCTAGGTCCCCATAAAACATTTTTAAAAATTCTACTTTCTAATTTTCTAAGCCTTAAAACTACACAAAATAGCCCTTATTTTATGTACAATAAATGTGTTATGGTATTATAATTAAAGAAATAAAATGTATGGTATAATAAAGTCGTTTTATTTACCTTTGTGACGGTCGTTGATGGCTTGATGGAATGGAGTGGCCGGTTTCATCAGCATTAAACACTTAATGAGGAACGTAGCCTTTTTCTTTCACCATCTTGAGGAATGATCCATTGTAGGTGCTTTCTCTGCCATAATTTTACCTAGTTCCTCATCAATTGTATTCTGTTTAACTGGGTTCATAGCTTTTTGTATCAAGTGTACAGATGGCTTGTGCGGGTCATTTGTGGAGCCTGATTGATGGGATATTTTAACCTTGCAGTCTACACTCTGCCTTTGAGCTATCAAAGTTGAAACGAGTCCAAATGTCACTGTTTTCTATCCATTTTCTCACTCTCTCTCTGTCGTCTGCATGTCTCTTTAATGTTTAACCCCCTTCACTGCTGCGTTCTTGACCAATCACGTGGCTTTAACCGAATACTGGGGGCGGGGAATAGAGGACAAAAACAGTCGGCTGCCATTTTCTTGTTAGAACGGGCTCCTTCTCGAACGACACATCACTCATTGTGGCAGCTCCGTGTGTATCCCGAAAAATAGTTCATATGCCAAGGTGAAATTTTTATAAATTTAACATTCGTAAACCGAAAAGTTCGTAAGCCAAGGGGTTCGTAAACCGAGGTATAACTCTACTAAGCTTTTTTATTACAAAAATAAATGGGATAAAAATACAAAGAAAACATGAATAATTGTATGACTTATATAAATATAAGAAAGCCAAAAGCCCCATTTAAAAAAAACAACAACAACAAAGAACCATCCTATCCATCCGCCTTCGCATCGCATCTGCTGAATCACTCAAATTGAAATAAAACCCTTCTTTGTGCCCTTCTTGGAAAACGGTAAAAAGGTTGAGAGATTGATGGAAGGCGGTGATGCTATTTTTTGTCTCATCTCAAAAAGCAAAAAAGAACCCAACAACAGTGGCTTTATCGTCATTTCGCAACTGTCAACAGTCTGATGGGTCGACCATGTGTGCGTCCATCCGTCACGCCTCTTCTGAAGTCCACCTGCATGTACGACTAACACACGCTAAATCATCCCCGAAGCGTCAAAAGGGCATCCACCTTTGACTGGGGGGGCTTTCCTCACTCATCCTGCTCATCTTATCGACCAAAAACTTAACTTCAATCATGTAAACGTGTTCACGTTTCTAGCCTCCAAATATGACAACATATTCTGGTAAATATAAACTATTTTCAGATGTTTTGTTTGTGACGGTTAAAACAAACGATCGCGAACGAACCCTGGCAGCTACTTGGCAAAACATTTGTTGTAACATCATTTTTTGGGGGTAAAAGAGCCTCCATTGATTTTTGTGACATTCACTCTTTCACTGTCCCAATGAGGAGGTCTCTTCAGCTGTCATTTGGACTACTTTGAAGGTGTCGGATGTTTCGCTCCTCATCCGAAAAACTTCGTCAGCGAACTAAAGTTGTGCTGGTAGCTCTGGCCCGATATATATGTTAATATATATATATATATATATCCCTAATGTACAGATGTGATGATGTATGCTTTGATAGGTCCCTGCTCTAAGGTCTTTCACTGCCATTTCCGAGTTTATTAGGGTTTTGTTTTTTTTTGCTAGGGTCCCGATAAAGCTGCCCTAATTTCAAGCTCACATAACTCCAGACCCATATAATTTAGGAATTAACTCTTTTTTTATGATGACAAAAGAGAGTCTAAGGTTTTTTTACGCTGCATTGAATGTTTACGTAGACCTAAAACTCAATATTCTAGAGTCAACACATTTTTGAAAAACAACGACCGCTAAAAGCCACCGGCATGTAGCTAGCTTGCCATACGTCTCTCTGGTAAAGGCATTAGCTTACGACATGACAGGAAGTGGTGAGTCCGTTCGTTCCGTAAAGGTAAAAACTGCTGAACGTGCGCAACGTTCGCGGCTTCCCACTCCAACAAAGCCGGCGTAGCATCTCCGATATCATCACTTTAGCATATGTAGCTTCCTTCCTTCCTGCTGAAGGACTCACTGTACGCGGCGCTAGCTTGTTATTCGCTGTCATGAAATGAAAGGACTTGCTCCCACAGAGAAAATTTGTAATAGCGATTACCTAAAGTCGCCCACGCATAAAGCCGCACTGAACTCTTTGAATGGCTCATATCCTTGAGGACTAGATATGACTGTGAACCCATGCTGATTGGCTAACTAACCGCTAGCCACGGTTCGTCTAAAGTATTTAGCAAAAGTTGATGGCTACTTTGAATTTTAGTAACAGGGCAAATGATGGTGAGTAAACTGGATCTGTGGACTGACAACACCATAAATCAAATCAGCTGTGTTCACTCCCACAACGGCGCAAACGTGCCCGTCAAAGAAAATAACAAACTCCTATTCACGGCCAAATTGCAGAAACATGACCTTTTCGAGTCCAGTTTATTTAAAAGCCAAAAAAGTGCTTCGTTGTGCATTTGTGAAGCACGTGCAAATGCTGAAAATGGCTTCCTGTTGCAGTGAAACACATCGGCCCAGGAATGTAAGGTGGGAAACGTGCGGAGAATGAAAACCAGGTGTTTGCACGCTCTCCGTGTTTTTTGTTGTTGTTGCTGTTGCATGGTCACCGAGACCCCGAGACCCCAAACATGAAATGTCGCTAATGGCAGACAGACGTGTTCGGGCTTTGACCACAAAATGTTATCCAAGGTAGCAATAAAATGGTCCAATCCTCGTTTTTTTTTTTTTTTTTTTTTGAGATTACAAGTTTTAATGGTGACCTTTTACAATTTGCTTTTACTGAAATAACGTGACTTAATTCTTGTTAATAAAATACTGTATTCACAGAATATTATGGAGTTTTTCCGTTAGTACTTTTTTTCACCATCCTAAAAAATATTTCTTGGAAAAAATTACTTTTTTTCAGTAATATTCTAGTTTTTTTTGGGGGGTTGTAATATTACATTATTTACTCCTATTTTTGTCCAAGTCATACGGAAATATTTTTCATATGATTCTCAGCTTCCAGTGTTACTGTTATTGCAGCAACAATATATTTCCTTCCCTACAGCACGATTCCAGTAATAACACAACTTGCTTCGCACCACATTAAAGCATCATTCATCAACCCCAATTTTGTTTTTTGAAACGTCAAATTTCTGGATTAGTCCGATTATAACTTATTTATGTATGTATGTATGTACAGTATGTATCTATTCTTTACCTATCTATGTATGAATGTATGTATGTATGAATGTATGAATGTGTGTATGTGAGTGTGCGTGTGTGTGTGTGTGCGCGCGTGTGTGCACGTGACTGCGTGTGTGTGTCCGCACATATGTATGTGTGTGTATGTATGTATGTATGTATGTATGTATTATGTACTGTATGTACTGTTTGTGTATGTGTGTATTTATTTATTTATTTATTTATTTATTTATTCATCCATCCATCCATTCATTCATTCATTCATCCATTCCTTGACATATTTAACTCTGCTGCTGTGTTACTTCTGGGTAGAGTGAACGCTGGTGCGAATGGCTGCCGCTGCTCACCCGCACAAAAAAAAAAAAAATACGTGACTGTAAAGTATCCTTGTGAGTTTTTAAAGGCGCTTATAAATTACATGTATTATTATTATTATTATTATTATTATTTATGTATTTATTTTTAACTGTCATCTGACAGCATTATTCTTGCAATACCAAGACTTAAAAAAAATAAATGTTTTAGGTCTTGCAATATTCAACGTTCTCTCGCAATATTCCATATTGTCATCGTCTTACTGGAAGCGAATCATTTTAATCTGTCTGAGAAATGTGACTTGATTCTCCAAGGGAAGGTTTCTTGGGGTTTATGGGGAAGCAATAAAAGGTCCAATTCTTGTCTGGTCTGAGAAAGAAGAAGCTTGTTAAAAAAAAAAAGAGAGAGAAAGAGAGAGAGAGTGAAGAAGGCCTGAAGTGAAGGAATGACGAAGGCAGATGGCAATCACAACAGAGGAGACATTTGAGAAAAGAAATAATAATGAAGAAATGCAGAGAACAAGCCCTGAGGCGCTCCCAATTCCCCGTACGTGCATGACATTGCGTTGTTTTAGTCAGGATGATCCTAAAATATATTTTTGCTTTTTGAACAACTTACTCTGTTTTTCCAGACAAAAGCTGTTAGTTGGTTGATTTCGTAACCGTGACCTCAGCTCAACTCAATTCACCACAAGCAGCAAGTTACCATTTATCTTAGTGCTAACAAGCAATGCGAAATGCCGCAGACGGACATAACGAATGCGCTGCAGCACATGTAGACTGACGATAAAACAGTATTAATCAGGGAGCTGTTCTTTATCATTGACAAAACTATTTGCAGATTACTAGTGAGGGTGCTGATACAGATTTTTTTTATACGGTGATACCATGGCTTACGAACTTAATTGGTTCCCAGACAGAGTGTGTAAGGCGAAAAGTGTGTATCCCAAAAATTAATTTCCCATAGGAAACCATTAAAATGAGAATAATCCATTCCCGGGTCCCCATAAAACATAATTTTCAAATTTTCTATGCCTTAAAACTATACAAAATATACCATATTTTGTGTATAATAAATGTGCTATTGTATTATAATTAAAGAAATAAACTGTACAGTATAATAAAGTCATTTTATTTACCTTTGTAATGGTCGTTGATGCCTTGATGGAGGTTCCCATTTGCGTTAATTCCCATGGAAAGTTTCTAATTTGGATTTTTTCAAACCCAAAGTAGCAATTATGACAGGAACTTAAACGAAAGAGCTAACATGCACTCTGAGGCTTTGTAGGAGTGATGTTTAATGGGATCACGATTGTCTTTGGGGGAGGTTAAACATTTAATTGGATTAGAGGGACAAAAAAAGTACATGGGCTCCTACATTGACTCCCGAAAAACTACATGCTGCTTTAAATACATAACAAGAGGAAGGGAAAAAAATAGATTTTAGCTGTCATTACTTGTGACAAATGACAGATTTGTTTTTTCATCCTCAAGGTTGTCCGAAGGGCTGGCATATATTATACAGACTTGGCGTCCTCTTTTTTTCTTTGTATCATCTGGTCTTCTCGCTGATTAGTCTTTAGAGGCTAAAGTGACCTCAGCGTGACTCATTTTGCCAGCCTCCCCCACCCCAACACCAAGCCCCCTTAAGGGCCCTAACAACATGGCTACACACACACACACACACACACACACACACACACACACACACACACACACACACACACACACACACACACACACACACACACACACACACACACACACACACGCACACACGCAATGATAAACACAAACGCAAACAGGCAAGGTACTATGGCTACGACCTTAAAGGGATAGCAACTAGCTTAACTTGGAGCTAATGTCACAGCGAGCTAGTTGTGGAAGTGGCCAAACGTTTTCCAATGTAAATTCTAAAAGAGGAAAAAAGAAGGAAAGGGAAAAGAAAAAGGAAAAAACAGAATAATTCTTAATATTATTGCTATAAAATATTTCGCAATTAAAGGACAACCGACACTATTTTTCCTAACTGACATCAGACAAACGTTGTATAGCATCTAAAATACCCAAAACACGCAGGCTGATATTATTAGTCAAATGCAAAAAAAAAACAATACAAATGAGTTCAAGTGTCCCGAAACTACTTCAAAATGATGCCGGAAATGGCAAGTTTCAGAAGGTCCCGCCCCCTTGTTCGTGATGTCACACCAGGACGTCTATGATCCAAATAGTTCTGATGTAGTTTCATCAGCACGGATCAACACGAAGTTTTCAGACCAAACAAAGTGCCCAAAATGCATTGTGTGTCGCTTTCTCGGTCAGTGGCGTTCCCTCCGTGACGTCACGTCAGGCTTCGTCATCAACTCGAAAACAAGACTTCCTGAATATTCAGCACGAGTCTTAAAAGGTAAAATATAGCTATATGCGGTGGAATCTTTGTAAAATACGCTCAGTAGAAGTCATTTCAAGTCATTTTACAAATTATGGACACAACTTGTCCGGAGGTGGCGGTTGTCCTTTTAAATGGAGTCACATGTCAATCAGGCCACGCGGACAAGAACCGCCTCATAGCATCACATGCTAAGGAAGTTAGTGTATGTAAAGCTCGTACCCGATGCCCAGCGTGAGGAGATGCGAAGCTAGTAGCGAGGGGACGAGGACGAGGAAAACGTCGGACGAGAAGATCCCTCTCTTCTTCATCACCTCCGTCTTACGAATGCTGAGCTTTGGGTGCTGAAAGACGAACTCCCTGCACGACATCGGCAAAATATCACGTCAATGTTGACAGCGAGGACAAAATAAAATCGAGAAAAATAGATTATTGCTTCCAAAATATTTTGGATTTTGTTTTTGAAGTGTTTTCTTACTTGGGTGGCATGTTTTCAGGCCTGCTGGACCAGTCCCACACCCAATCAGTGTCCACTCTCCGCTCATTTTCTTCCTGTTCACATCATCACAAAGAGATCCAATGAGAAGTCCAGCCATCCATTCAACTAATCTCTATATCCCACTAAGCCGTTTAGGTTTGTTAACGGAGAGAATATTAATATGTGTCAGAGATGTTCGATCGGACACTGTGGACAAAGACTCGAACCCAGAAAGATTGTCTTTACTGCCGGCAGGAGATGCAGCCATTCATGACAGACGCCCGAATTCTGCAGCCTTCTTCCAAGCTATTTATTGAGAGTATATGCAAATGAATGTGATACATTAGTAAAACAGTTTTCTTGATTAGAATAGCACACCTCTTGAGTTCTAAGCACGAACAGATGTAAGCAATAAAACATTGTCTTTTCCATGAACTGATAAATTTGTAACCTGGCTAATGAGCTCTTCCTGTGAAGGAGTTTCAAGTCGTAAATTGCTTCGGTGATAAATGAGTTTCCCAAGTCCTAAATTCTGTCCAAGGCCAGATCTCCTTGATGAAGATGACAGTTTAACAGGCTGTATCTGTTGACCTCAGATTGACCCCGGGTTGTCTGTGCTTCAATTGTGTATTCGAGTCGCACATGTTGACTAAGCATATAACAGCATGAAACTATTAAATATTATAACTTCTTATTCTCCATCGGGGTTGGTTGAGGGTCGCAAAGATGAAAAATTCATTTTGTTTGCTAACGTTTCACCGCTCAGTTAGAAAACGGGCTAGCTTGCTAGCTAAAGTATCTAGTGAGCTACATACACTACAGCTGTGTCGAGTCGCGCCGGAAGTAATAATAATAATAAAGCGATGTCATGTGACTAAGAAATCAACCTTTATAGGACCCGACCTGTGATTTGTGATAAAATGTGTATCTACAACAGTTAGCTAGCTAGCTCACTCGATTTTCCCCTTTTAGCTAGTGAGCTAAAAAGGCAAAGTCTATTCAACATCGACATTTTCAAATACGGTACTGTTATTTGCACCTGTATGGTGATGCAGTCACTGTCTGGATCACTTGAAGGGCTGGGGGGGCCAGTCGGGTGTGGGGTCCCGACCTGCGAGGCACTGCAGTCAATGAGCAGATGTTAGTGTTCGGAATTTAGCCAATAATAATAATAATAATAATAATAATAATAATAATAATAATAATACAAATTTCTAAGCGCCTTTCAAACCTCTCAAGGACACTTTACAGTCATGGGATAATAACATTTTTTCTGCGGGTGAGCAGTGGCAGCCATTCGCGCCAGCGTACACTCAACCTGGAAGTTACACAAACTCACGCCACTAATGTGATTGTGTATATAGACATACAATACAATACAATACAATACATCCTAATTTATATCGTGCTTTCACAACAGCTGCAGCTGTAACAAAGCGTTTCACATAATAGTCAACACAAAGCAAAATAATAAACACAACAACAACAAAAACATAAAACAATGACTTTCCCCATGTAGTCTATGATGTTTGAGTAGAAGACAAACACTATTACATGAAGCAGTTCTAATAACTCAGATAACTAAAAATCACCCATGTGTCCGTTAACTGTAGTTGTACTTTATGGATATTTCTACTCAAATTATTGATAATGCAATGGGTTTATTCCATCATGCTTTTTGATGCGAGACCGGTGTTGCTACCCGTCTCGGTTCCTCTCGCACTCCAGCTGCGCTTCCAACAGGATCCTCTCCAGCTCCCCCTGCAGGGCGGACGAGATGCTATCCTCAGGCCCCGTCAGACTCTCCCTGCGGCTCACGGTGGCGATCAACTCCTCTAGTTCCACCCAGGAGCCTGCATGGAGAAGAAAATACACCACCTAAAGATGTCTGGTGATTGTAGTTTTTGCAGCTTTCCATGTCATCCTGATCATCAGGTTACGTTCTTCTTGTAACATTAAAATGCATTCACGTAGCATGAGAAAGTGTTCTGCACTAACCATATGTTGGATATCAGAGCATGGTGTGTAGACAGTGAGCTTCACAATTCTCCAATAAAAACATGAAGATGAGAATGCACCGTTTTGTGATTTTTATGGAAGTATTTCTTGTAAAGCTGCATACAAACAAAAACAATAGGAATGTTGTACAGCATCCAATTCTACATATAAAATTACATTAATGTAACAGGCCTATTCTCTCGCCCATGTTAAAAATAGGGTCTGAAGGTCATGGTCGTAAGTACGCGTGGTCTTAAGTCGAGCCGGTCGTAAGTCGGATGTTACCTGTATATGTTTTTGCACTTACATCCTCTGATTTTCACATTTCTTACTCTTTGTTTAATATCGCTCGGTTGCTTGGCAAATGCTTTTGAATGTATGCCGAGTCATTGAAAACCATCAATGAAAATCAAATGAACACATGCAGCCATGAAAAGACTCAATGGACACAAAAGGTTCATAGGGTTCAAATGTAACACACACACACACACACGCGCACACGCACACACACACACACACACACACACACACGCACGCACGCACGCACGCACACACACACACACACACACACACACACACACACACACACACACACACACACACACACACACACACACACACACACACACACACACACACACACACACACACACACACACACACACACACACACACACGGACGACTCAACAGTAAGCAGGCTTGACAGCATGCTCACTTACGTAACATCTTATTTCTGTAGGAGATTAGCCATTCACCCTCTTACGTCCGCCCTGTTTACATTTACAGCCAATCGCAACCTTCCTCCATTTACGAGATGTCATGTGTGTTTGTATGACTAGTCTTGTGAGGACCACTAACATTTTATACCAGACGTAGTGAGGACATTTTTGACAAGTGAGGAGCTTTTGGCCGGTCCTCAAAAGTTTTTCCATTCTAAAGGCTTCTAGAGGGTTTATATATGCATCTGTTAAAGTTTCAGAAAGGTCCTCACAAATTCACCTAAAATGATTTTTTTTGGTGTGTATTTTAATTTCACTTGGATACACACACTTTTCACTCACTGTGTGTGTGTTTATGTGTGTGTGTGTGGGTGGTTAATGAGAGGAAAAAGTTCATACCACAAAAAGTAATACAATATTTTAACCAATTTCATACAGGGGTGAGGACTTTGAATGTACCCATTTAGAAACCTCACTCCTGCTGTTATTTCAGTTTCACGTCCACTTTTTATTTTTTTTGCTTTTAAAGAAGTTGAAGTTGGAAATGGGGTGACATTTAGTGTTCAAATGGAACACTAATTCTTCTCTAAACTTATCAGCAACGGTGATCCTCACTCCTTAACTCTGGAGTTATCCGGACCTCACAAAACCATTGAAACAGGAATGTGTGTGTGTGTGTGTGTTTGTTTGTGTCATGACTGCGCACAGTCGGACATTGCGAGGAAGGAAGAGGAATCTGTGCCATTGCCCTAGTTTTTTTTTGTGGGTCCCAACAGGAGATTTATGACATAACCGTTTAGCTGAGTTATCTGCAACGATTCTTGTTGTGGGACATCAAAGACCTTATGCAATGCGAAACAATTTTTTACATATTTCTCTTCAGCTAATAATAAAATGGCAGATTAATCAAGAAAAAAAATGTAATAATAAATAATAATACATTTCATTTACAAGCGCCTTTCAAAACTCTCAAGGACACTTTAAAGTCACAGAATATTTTTTCGGTGGGTGAGCAGCGGCAGTCACACGTGCCAGCGTTCACTAAACCCGTAAGTCAATAAAATAGATAGAAAGCTACCTCGCTACGTAATAGATAGCTAATAGCTAAGTCATTCAATCTTAAGCACTTTCTGTTAGTTTTATGAAACAGTTCTAGTTGAAAGAGTAGTGAATCAAAGCGTCCTTTTCACCAGTGGATTAGGGACGACATGGTGGAAGATGTGGTTGTTTGAATTGCAGAAAAATGAAAAATTATAACAAATAATATGACAACATAAAGCCATAGAGTCATTCATTCTGTTTTATATATGTTTATATACACATTTTTATACAATTCATATTGAGCCAATGACTCCATTGGCTAGCTTATTGCTCTGCCACGGATATTGATTGGTTGTGTTTGTTTTCTATTTCTATCATAGGCTTGCTATAAGCGTCGAGAAATCCGTGGCTCTTAATTGGCTTACCGAGATACACGCGGGTGAGTCAGCGAATCCGTTTAGACCACAAACGGTGTCGGTAGTGGTAGATAATAAGAGTGTCGTTGATGAAATTCATGATATTGTTTTTAATTTGGCGGGGGTGGGGGGGGGGTGGCAATGAATTTCCACTCTGTACATTTGAAAATTGACATTTTTTTTGCTTACAAACTTCAGCTCAGAACTAGAAGCATCAGTGAATCACATTTCGAAATATTTCTTCACACCCATGACATTACTTTAAATTTAAAAAAATCACACATCATTTTGTTTCATTAAAAAAAAACTTGATTAAATGGGAATAATTTTGGTGATATGACTCGACCTAAGTTGTAAGTCCTGAAGATTAGTCATATTACAGTAAAGTCTCGTTATATCGATATCGGATATATCGATAGTCCCGGTTATATCGATATTATTTCTATGCACGCACGGAGAAAATTACATGCAAACAGGGTCGGATATATCGATAGTCCCGGTTATATCGATATTTTTTCGGACTCCCTTGAATATCGATATAACGAGACTTTACTGTATTTGTCATTTTTGTTTTTTTCCCGGCAAATTGGCTTTTTCGTGTTTATTATGTTTGTTAAAATCATAAGTGCCTTGCACGCAGGGTCCCACAGGACAGTAATTTCCTCTGTGATGTATGTCATGCATATTAGCATATTAGACAATAAAGCCGACTTTGACTTAATGAAAAAAAGTCACCAGCAAAATTTGTACTCAATAATTTTACAATAACATCCAAATTTGTTTCATAAAAAGGAGGTTCGTCAACTGTATTCAAAAAAAAAAAAAATGCCAAAGAGCAACGAGGAGGGAGAGCATGACTCACCGTAGAGACTGTCCTCTGGTGTCTGCTGGCCGGACATGTTTGTGTCTTGCTGGTACAGCAGGGGGAGGCCTTCCTGGAGGAGGTCTTGCAAGAGATGGCGAGGAATGACTGATTCCCGCGGGGCAGCTTTTGCGCCTGGTGGAAGCCTAAAAATATCCAAAATAGAAAAACAAAACAAACAAGGCTGGACTAATCCACGCTGTTGCACTCTCCTCTCCTCCCTCTACACCCCCCCCCCCTCCTTTAGCTCTGGCCACATGTCAGCCAAGGTGGATGTAAACAGAAACAAGCGAAACAAACTAAACACCCTAAAAAAAAAAAAAAAAAAAAAAGGGGGCGGAGGGTTTGGCATCCAAATTCTTTTAGGGTTAAATAAAGCATCCCATTGAATCTTAAGAATGGCTACAAGACGTATAACAGCCTACGTTGTATCATTTATTTGAAGGCAGAACCAGATTGGAGAGTTATATCATCTCTGTTTTATTTACATTGAAAAGCTGGAAATTGTATTTTTGCACAAGACGCTAAAAAACAAAAAGAATTGAGCTTCATCATTTCATTAGTCTTGTGAATATTATTATTGCTATTGTTATTATTATCATAATAATTATTCTAAATATTATTATTCTAATTATTCTCATTATTATTATTATTATTATTGCTGCTATTATTAGTAGTAGTAGCAGTAGTAGTAGTATTAGTATTATTATTATTAGTAGTAGTATCAGTAGTAGTCGTCGTAGTATTAGTAGTATTAGTCTTAATAGTAGTATTAGTAGTGATAGTATTAGTTTTATTAGTATTAGTCATATTAGTATTAGTAGTATTCCTATTATTATTATTAGTAGTAGTAGTATCAGTAGTAGTATTAGTTTTAGTAATATGAGTCATATTAGTAGCATTAGTAGTATTAGTAGTAGTAGTAATAGTATTAGTCACAATAGTATTATTATTATTATTATTAGTAGTAGTAGTAGTAGTAGTATTAGTCTTAGTAATAGTAGTAGTATTAGTAGTAATAGTATTAGTTTTATTAGTATTAGTAGTATTCCTATTATTATTAGTAGTAGTAGTATTAGTTTTAGTAATATGAGTCATATTAGTAGCATTAGTAGTATTAGTAGTAGTAATAGTGTTAGTCGCAATAGTATTATTATTATTAGTAGTAATAGTAGTAGTAGTAGTAGTAGTAGTATTAGTCTTAGTAATAGTAGTAGTATTAGTAGTAACAGTATTAGTTTTATTAGTATTAGTAGTATTCCTATTATTAGTAGTAGTAGTATCAGTAGTAGTATTAGTTTTAGTAATATGAGTCATATTAGTAGCATTAGTAGTATTAGTAGTAGTAGTAATAGTATTAGTCACAATAGTATTATTATTATTATTATTAGTAGTAGTAGTAGTAGTAGTAGTAGTAGTAGTAGTATTAGTCTTAGTAATAGTAGTAGTATTAGTAGTAATAGTATTAGTTTTATTAGTATTAATCATATTAGTATTAGTAGTATTCCTATTATTATTAGTAGTAGTAGTATCAGTAGTAATATTAGTTTTAGTAATATGAGTCATATTAGTAGCATTAGTAGTATTAGTAGTAGTAGTAGTAATAGTATTAGTCGCAATAGTATTATTATTATTATTAGTAGTAGTAATAGTAGTAGTATTAGTCTTAGTAATAGTAGTAGTATTAGTAATAATAGTATTAGTTTTATTAGTATTAGTCATATTAGTATTAGTAGTACAGTAGTCCTAAAACTCAATATTTTGTGGGTCCTGCAATTTGAGTGAAAATGACAAAAACCCTGGCACATCGTCGAGCAGTGAGAGTTACTCCAAAAATGGCATTTCATTTTTTTTGTGACAGCGTCAAACCAGACTTATTTAGGGAAGAAAATATAAAAAAATACTAATTTGATTATTTTCTCAAATCTCCTCAAAAGGAACGACAAGTGTCATTGATTGCACAGAATCAATTCTCTTCTTCATCGCTGTCATCTTTAAGATCCCGTCGGCACACTTGATTGCGCCGAGCATTAGCAAAAGGACTCCTCGTAGATTCTGGAGACCTGATCATTAACGCCGATTTCTCTCTTGAACAGTTTTCACGCAATCAACTGAAGGCAAAAGCGTACTTGACCCTTGCTTTCAACCACAATTGAAGCTAATTTTTTTTGGGATAGAAGCAGCAAGTTTACCTGAAATCACAGGCGGAAGCCGTGTTGGCGAATGTACGTGATCACGTAAAATCGGAATTTGATTGGCTGTGATTGTGATTGGCGGAATGTGATCGGAAAGAGCTTTCTATTTACTTTATGTTGCGTTTCACTTTTTTTGACATTTATTTTTTTTATTAGCAATGAAGAAATTAGCCACATGTAGCATTTTAACATAGCATGTTTTGATGAGAATACTAATGGGAGATTCGGGGCACTACGTACTTGGCTATCTCTTAGCTATCTATTCAGCTAGCTAACTGGCTATCCAGCTATTAGCTAGCTAACTGGTTATCTGGCTATCTATTAGCGGTGTCTGAAACTCATGACAAAATGTTAGCGGACAACTCTGAAAAGTTGCCTTAAAGTTGCCTGCCCCATTTTTCACAACTTGAAACACAATAAGACAACTAATCATAAAAAAAAACATTGTTGCAAAGTATAAAGATTTTTTTTTTATTACAAGTACCTACCACCAATGCTCCATTGCTTAATTTATGGTAAATATCACTTGCTGAAGATTTTGCTCCAGTTGTCGTTTGTCGTCATGGTGCACAATGCAATGTTTGCGTTGTGTTGTCTGCTAAAAGCCATGTGGACTCCTCTTTCTAATCGCCTTTCAAAACTCTCAAGTACACTTTACAGTCACGGTATAGTCCGAAGCACGAAACAGGCTATTGATTGGCTGCCGAACATTCGTTTGGCAATTTGCATACTCGGCTTGAAAAAGTTGTTGGCCACCCGGGCTGAGATGTATTTATGTATTTATTTATGTATTTATTTGCCTTTATTTATTTATGAATGAATTTATTTATCTATTTCTTTATGTATCTATTTATGTATCTATTAATGTATCTAATTATTCATTTAACTATTTGAAAGGCGCTTAAAATGTAATGTATTATTATTATTATTATTATTATTATTATTATTGCTGATGAAAGCGGCCACTCGATTCCATCAAGCCATCAATGACCATCACAAAGGTAAATAAAATGACTTTATTATACAGTACAGTTTATTTCTTTAATTATAATACCATAGCACATTTATTATACATAAAATAAGGTATATATTGTGTAGTTTCAAGGCTTAGAAAGTAGAAAATTATGTTTTATGGGGACCTAGGAACGGATTATTCTCATTTTAATGGTTTCCTATGGGAAATTATTTTTTGGGATACACTCTTTTCGCCTTACACACTCCGTCTGCTAACCAATTAAGTTCGTAAGCCAATGTATCACTTTATATTGGTTGTTTGTTTGCAACCTTTGTGCATTCCTCTGCGGTTGACCTTGGTGTCTTGCCAAGCTCCTCCTCTCCACTCGCCAAATCTAAATGTCCCCCCCAGTTCACCCCACCCCCCTTTTTTTGCTTCCTCTCTTTACATACTCTGCTTTTTAATTCATCACCCCCTTGCTTTAAAAGGACACTGGGGGAGGTCGCATGGCGACACCCGAGAGGAGGTCACGACGGACGGAGCGATGCAAAGTGTGGCATGGGCGGGCATGGGGGGGGGGCAACCACAACACCGGTGATGTAGGGAGGAGAGCAAGGGGGAGAGGGTGACACATGAGAGGATAACTGCCTGTTTGCTCACTCTTGTCGTCTTGCTCCCCCTCCTGTCCGTCGACTTCCACTCGCAGCGCTCCGACCGCCGGGAAGCCAGCTCCAAGGGATGCCCAACAAGGTCCACACGTGAACGGCAGACCGAAACGGGGGAGGGGAGGGTTGTTGGGGGGGGGAGAGCGAAAGAGAGACGGGAGACATCCGGAGGAGGACGGAAGAAGGCGGCGGCGGGAATAACGAGCTACGCCGGGAGGGATGCGAGGACCGGAGGAGGAGAGAGATGCGGTACGTGCGACTCAGTTCGGTATCGCCGTGGCGATCCTAAATGGCTTTTTGTTTGGGTATCTTTTACTCCCTTGCTGTGCGTGTGTGTGTGTGTGTGCTCACCCCCCATTTGCCTACACCCCATCATGTTTTGAATCAAAGACATTTTTTTGGGGGGGACACAAAAGGTGTCGTGCGCTCGGAGCCTGGTTGCTTGGCTGCCTGGTGTTTACTGGCGCGCCTACACAAAAAAAAAATAAAAATAACCAGGGATGGACTTTGTTGCTTATTTTCGGACATTGTGCAGCTTTACTGGGGCAAAGCGAGACGCTTTCCGTTTGGTGCGAGCGTTGCAGATTCCAGCACTGTGCTTTCGTTGCATATATGTCAGTCCGTGCGTGTGGGTTTTGGAAAGGGGGTATCCACACAAAGTTTCATAAGGGGGGGGGGGACACTGACTGAGGGAATCCCATTAGTGTAGCCATATCGTGCGTATACACGCTAAGCTAGGTGGTACTCAACAGTACCTTTAGATTTTGTTTTCTATTGTATATTTACAGATTGTAAATTACCATGTGGAATGTTCAGCGTGGAGTATCTTTAGATTTCTAAACTGAAATATTATATTGTTAATACCATATCTTATTTTCTTATTTGAGAAATGCGTGGTTGCGTAATATATAATTGGAAACATTTCCCTGACAATGTCGTTTTTTCTGCTTTAATTTGGGATGACATTCTGCTTTGGGATATATATATATATATATATATATATATATATATATATATATATATATATATATATATATATATATATATATATATATATATACACATATAAATATATATATATAATACATATATACATATACACATACACATACACACATATACATATATACATATACATATATATATACACATACATATATACATATACACATACACACACACACACACACATATATATATATATACACACACACACACACACATATATACATATATATATATATATATATATATACATATATATATATATATATATATATATATATATATATATATATATATATATATATACACATACACACACATATATATATACATATATACACATACATATATATACACATACATATATATACACATACATATATATACACATACATATATACATACATATACATATACATATACATATATATACATACACACACACACATATACATATATACATACACACACACACACACACATATATATATATATATATATATATATACATATATATATATATATATATATATATATATATATATATATATATATATATATATACAGTAAAGTCTCGTTATATCGATATTCAAGGGAGTCCGAAAAAATATCGATATAACCGGGACTATCAATATATCCGACCCTGTTTGCATGTAATTTTCTCCGTGCGTGCATAGAAATAGTATCGATATAACCGGGACTATCGATATATCCGATATCGATATAACGAGACTTTACTGTATATATATATATATATATATATATATATATATATATATATATATATATATATATATATATATATATATATATATATATGGTAGGGCTGACGAAGCCTCTCGGATAAGAACCGAAACGTCCGACACTTTCAAAGAAGTACAGATAAGGGCTGAAGAAACCTTTTCACCGAACAACAAAAAAGAGCAATTAATCTGTCGTCTAGGAAACGAATACGCTTACTTTGGATTCCCGTGGCACCAACGTTGACTGCTGTTGTCAAAGGGCAGTCGTCACAATCTATTAGCTGACTTCCGATGGGGATTTTTATCTCAAACGCGCCAATGTGGGTCCACGGCAGACAGATGGGACAAATCTAGTCTGGCGCTCACGTCCCCCGGAAAAGTTGGAAGCAATCTGGACTTCCTTGGGGAGAAAAGAAAAGTGATTACAACTGCCACTCAAGCGACCCTTCTGTTATTTTTCACATGGAGAGATAGATCAACTCAAGTTCTTAGCTTGAAATGTAAAAATGCCAGGGAGGCAAGATAAACAACCCGATGCGAGTTGAAGTGCTCCAAAGGCATCGGGACCTCTTGAGCCAAAATTGCCGCCGTGCCTTCCAGATATCCATTCTTTCCAGGAATCCAAATTCAAATGCTATTTGAACTCCCTGTCAGCAAAACAATGACGTGCAAACCACCTAATGATTTTTATCTGCTATTACGTAGGAACGAAAAGTTGAGTTTGCAAACATTTTGCCTGCGCCGACGCGCCGCAGAAACGCGCCGTCATTAGCATTCACCCGGAGTGCTCCAATTATCACTCTCCTTACGTTTCTGTTTTTCCTCTCCACGAAAAGCCCGAGGGAAACATTTGGCTTTTTTCAGCAGCTAAATGTTCCGCTATGTTCCCATTGAGTTTGGCTAACTATGCTAGGACGCACTACCAGATCGCCCGAAGCCACACCTCCTTATCAGTTAACCAATCAGGTATTGAGTAGAGCAAGATACAGCGTTCATTGGAGAGATTTCTGAGTTAGCTGGTGGCAAAGACTTATCTTGTATAAAAGTAGAGCTTTGTCGCCATCTTATTGTAAATTGATTCCAAGGAACTTTGCGTAATGTCAGAGATGTTCGATCGGACACTGTGGACAAAGACGCGTACCCAGAAAGATTGTCTTTTACTGCCGGCAGGAGACTCAGCCATTCATGACAGACGTCTGAAAATCTGCAGCCCTCTGACAAGCTATTTATTGAGAGTATATGCAAATTAAAGTGATACATTAGTAAAACAGTTTTCTTGATTAGAATAGCACACCTCTTGAGTTCTAAGCACAAACAGCTGTAAGCAATAAAACATTGTCTTTTCCATGAACTGATAAATTTGGAACCTGGCTAATGAGCTCTTCCTGTGAAGGAGTTTCAAGTCGTAAATTATTCCTGTGATAAAGGAGTTTCCCAAGTCCTAAATTGGATTGGATTGGATATGCCTTTATTAGTCTCACAAGGCCAGATCTCCTAGATGAAGATAACAGTTTAACAAGATGTGTCTGTTGACCTCAGATTGACCCCGGGTTGTCTGTGCTTCAATTGTGTATTCGAGTCACACATGTTGACTAAGCATATAACAGCATGAAACTTTTAAATATGATAACTTCTTATTCCCCATCACATTGCCAAAGAACTTCACATCTCACGATTTCTGGACTTGATTTAGTGACGTCAGCAAGAAAACAGCACAAGACTTGCATGCATAGGTTCTTTATCTACTGCAAAGTGTGACAAACACAGCCAACTGAGAGCTTTGGTTAGAATCAGAATCAGAAAATATTTAATAATCGTTCCATAATGGGGAAATTTGCAGCCCACAGCAGCAATTTGAAAGGGGATCGGGGGCCGGGGGAAGGAGTGGGGGTGAAAGGATTAAAAAAACAAGATATTCTAAGAATAGTAAAAATATTAGAAGACTGAGATGTATACTGTAAATGTGCAAAAATGATTCATAAAAACTGTATATAGTGCAAGTATCAAAGAAAAGATGTATTGACATATGTAGCTGTATTAAGGGGCTGTGGAACCAATTAAAGGCACTTCCAGTCATTTCAATGGAGAAAGATGATTTGAGATAAGAACATCTTCGGTTGCAAGTGTGATCTTGAACGCCTCTTTGCTTTTTTTGCCTTTCAACATCCTCGCCGGTTGCAGCGTGTCAAATAAAAACAGGCCCAACCTCCCTCCCACGAGGCTTCCCGATGCTGAGCGGACAAAATAACAATCTGCAAAGCACACCTCCAACGATGCAAAAGGCTCGGTGTGCGTCACGCTTGTAAATTCGTGCGACGGCGGCGTGTTCGCCAGGCCCAATCGCGGATCATATAGCTTTTTTTTCCTTAGTTCCTCTCCAGTTCCTCCTTAAACGCCCTGACACGCTGATGCTCCTGATTTACCACTCCAATGAATCCGAAGCCGTGACATTTCCTCTTTGTGCCTCTCCCCCCCATCTTGGTTGCCTTTTTTTTTGTTTTTTTTTACCGCCTCCTCCATCACACTTGGTCGGATATTTGTCGCTTGGTCTCGCAACGTCACTAAATATAACCGAGCGTGTCTACCTCCTCTCCTTCAACCTCCTCCGCTAGTTGCCGTCTCTCTTCCGAATCTTAGCGCTGTGTGACAAATCAAGAGAAAATGCACCTTTTAACCACAAAGGTGTTACTAGTTTTATCTATAATGTTGGTTGTCACATTAAGCGGTCCAAAAAAATAATTGGCGATGAATCATTTGGGTGAACACAATAGATGTCATATTTTTTTCCAGATATTTATAATAATCATCATCATCATAATACTACACACATAAACACACACAGTAAGTAAAAAGTGTGTGTGTATCCGAGTGAAATGAAAATACACACCAAAAATGATTTTGGGTGAATTTGTGAGGACCTCTCTGAAACTTTAACAGATGCATTTAGAATGAAAAACTTGTGAGGACCGGCCAAAAAGTCCTTACTTCAAAAATGTCCTCACTATGTATGGTATAAAACACAGGTGTCAAAGTCAAGGCCCGCGGGCCAAATCCGGCCCGCCACATCATTTTTTTCGGCCCGCGAAAGCAAATCAAACTTGTTAAATTCCATGATGATTGCTAAAATTTGAGCCAAAATTTCATATTTTTGGATGTCAACCACAATAAAAGTCATTATTCTTGACTTCAGATTTGAAAACGAGTTATTCATTAATTTGCTGTGTGCTCTATATGTAATATTTGAAGGGATATAAACATTCTAATGGGTTCCCCAAATTCATAACGGCCCTCGAGCGGAAACCATAACTACGATGTGGCCCGCGGCAAAAAATGACTTTGACACCCCTGGTATAAAATGTTAGTGGTCCTCACAAGACTAACCAAACAAACACATTTCATGATGAAAGATGAAAGAAGAGACTCAAAGGTTTCTAACGCTGTATTGAATGTTTATGTAGTCCTAAAACTCAACATTTGCGCTTATGACTGAAATGTATTAATATTATAATTATTATTCTGAGTGTCCTGGAATTCAAGTGACAATGACAAAAACCCTGGCACAGGAGTTGCCACATTTTTGCACACGTCTGGCAGTGAATGAGTTAAAGCCCCCCCCCCCACCCCCCGTTTGGAAGGAAAAAAAAAGACATCTTTTTTTGGAAGGATCGTCACAAATCCTGGAAAACGTGTCCCAATCCCCAAATCGGCGTCACTGTAAATGCACAAGATGAGTCTTAAAGTGAGATGAGACGCGACCTGATATCATCGAAAGCGGGAACGCTGACAGAAAAGCCTCCTGCGAAACGGTTAGCAGCAGGCGAGCAGGCTGTGGTGAGGCTTAAATAATAACCTGGGAGAGTTATGAGCCCAACTGTGGCATTATGCGCTCGCACACCTTCTTCCTCTTGCCCGGTGATTTATCTCCAGTCTGCCAATAAACCTCAACATGAAAATGTCACATGTAGGGAAAGGCCGGCCTCGGCCGCGGGAGCCAATCGGGGTACACATGTATTAAATTGTCAGCGTACATTTTTGGATCTAAGGGAGGGGTGTTTGGCGAGATGGCGAGGGAGAAAGTGGAAGCGGGAAGGTTCTAATGGTGGCGGTGATACAAGAGTGATACAAGTGGCGTGGCTGATAAGATGGAAAGAAGATAGAAGGGAGACGATGAGAATGACACCGTGCTGGGAATGAGTAAGGGGAACGGTCATGCGAATGGCGGGATGGAGCCTCCCAGGCAAATCTGTCAGGGTGAAGGTTGCAACAGATTTTTTTACAAGAAAGACTTGCGAGATATGGGATATTCATGAAAGAAAAAAAAAAAAATCAGAAGGACGGCAACATGGTCCAAGCCACGAAAGATTAAAGTCGAGAAACTCAAGGTCAGGAGACTGTCTATTAAAGCAGCGGCCAAGGATAAGTGGCTTTACCAGGCTCCCCGGACAGGAAGGGAGTATTTTTATTTATGTTTTTTTTTTTTTTTTTTTACAAGGAGACCTTGGTTATTGATGGGAGTTTCGTCCCTACAGTGGTAACAAACCCAAATTTATGCACAAGTAGGAATTTACGCGTATGTAATCGGAAAGCTATTCATGGAGCAGGGGGATCAAGAATAGAAATGACTAGATGGTAAACTATGAACGCTAAACGCTAAAGCTAAATAGAATTTCCAACTCATCTTACGTTACAATCACACAAACTAACTCACTAACCAACCAACCAACCAGTTAATAGTTTGCTAACTAGCTCACTGGTTAATTTGTTAACTAACTGACTAGCAGACTATCGACCTGGCTAACCAGCTAACTAGCTAGCTGCCCAACTAGCTAGCTAGCTAACTAACTACCCAACTACCGAGCTATCTGGCTAATTAACTAACTAAATAACTAAAAAATGGCCAATTATAAATATATAATACAGTAAAGTCTCGTTCGATATCGGATATATCGATAGTCCCGGTTATATCGATACTATTTCTATGCACGCACGGAGAAAATTACAGGCAAACAGGGTCGGATATATCGATAGTCCCGGTTATATCGATATTTTTTCGGACTCCCTTGAATATCGATATAACGAGACTTTACTGTATATAAAAATATAGCCAATATAAATAGAAAACCAACCAACCAAATAATTTACTCACCAACAAACTAGTTAATTGGTTGGCCAAATAGCTATTAAATAGCTAGCCAGGGAGCTAGATAGCAAATAGATACATGTGTTCATTTTAGCCGTCTCCTTTCCAACTTTCAAGGGTAATCGAGCTCGAAAAATAGCTATATAGCTATTAGATAGCTAGCTATATAGCTATTAGATAGCTAGACAGGCAGCTAGACAGCAAATAGATACATTTGTTCATTTCTGCTGTCTCCTTTCCGACTTTCAAGGGTAATCGAGCTCGAAAAATAGCTATACAGCTATTAGATAGCTAGCTATATAGCTATTAGATAGCTAGACAGGCAGCTAGACAGCAAATAGATACATTTGTTCATTTCTGCCGTTTCCTTTCCGACTTTCAACGGTAATCAAGTGTTGCTATTCTAAGACGATACGACTGCTCCCGACAATAAAACTCCTGTTGTTGCGCCGAAGCAGCTTGACCTTGCTAAATATGCAACTCCTCGTATACTTTTACCCTTGTACCTGGAGGATGATTTAGTAGACCAGGTGAATCATCATAAGCGGCTCATCGGCGATAAGAACATAAAATAAACAGGAATCACCGTCATTCATCCCTAAATCCATTAGCGTATACGAGCGTGCGCTGTTGCTATTTGGCTTCGGGGCTACGTCTTTAATCATTGTTAATCCCAATAAGTGTGCTTTTGCGCGGATGTGACAAAGATGCTCCCCCTCGCGAGCTGCAGAGAGAAAGAGAGAGGCGTAAATAAAAGTGTCAGGCCCCCGGGTGTCCCTTCCTCGCTCGCTCTAGAAATGACCTGGAAGCTGGGAAGGCGTCACTAATTACGCCGACTGAAGACTATTGGGGCAGGGAGGCTGAGAATCGGAGTTAGTTAGCAGTGGTTATCGGACAGCAGAGGTGTCAGAAGTACTCATAAGCAGTACGCTGATACATCGGTTTACGAACCCATTGGCTGACGAACTTTTCGTTTTACGAACGTGAAATTTATGAAAATGTCACGTTCGTCCCTTTTATGGGGACCTGGGAACGGATTATTCTCATTTTAATGGTTTCCTATGGGAAATTAACATTTGGAATACATACTTTTGCCTTACACACACTTTCTGGGAACCAATTAAGTTCGCAAGCCAAGGTATCACTGTACTCCAGTAAAGTACACATACCTAACTAATACCTAGTCAAATATTGGTCACATCCACCAAATGTCACCAGGATGGAGGTAACATTAAAGTGTCGCATAGACAATGGCCGCGGCAGGACGCAGTGTCGAATCGAGAGTGACGAGCGCACGGCCTAGCGTGGCGGACGGACTGTCACACGGCGAACAGATGAATCAGAGAGGGTGTCAGCACGGCGCATCATCAAGACGCCCGGAAGCACCGCCGCCGACTCCCAAACATGGCGGAAAGGAAAAATGGCGTACGACACACGCATGTGAGGGATATGACAAGAGTCACAACACGTTGCATTGAGTCACATCAGTGCTGCCACGGTGACATCGGTACACATACATAAACAGTTGTCGCCTGGAGTGTGCGTGAATGGACCTTAATTAATGGACCGCTATTGTGTTAGTCAAGTCTTTTCTTTTGCCACCTCCACCCTGCCATTACATCGGCTGATTGATCTGTTCTTCCTCCATTCTGCGTTGACCCGGCTTCTCATGCATTTTTAAAATAGCGCCCTACCTTATCGCTTCTTCATTATGCTGAGGAAGAAACGTGCTGTGTTTCAATGGAATCGCAATAATATGGGAACAATTACAGTCTCTCACACCTCTCTCTGTCTGTCTCTCTCTCTCTCTGTATATTTAATAGGAGTTTCTACTGTATTGAGCCACAAGGAAACGACTCTGTGAAAGAAGGGCCAAAAGAAGAAAAGAACTTTGAAAGGGAGTGCAATAAAACCAAGAAAGTGAGAGCCACAAAAGCCTGAATGACGTAGGGTTGTGATGGAGAGCCAAACGGGTCCGGTCTATAACTTGGCCGTCCTTCCTTCTGATAGCCCGGAGGACAACACAATTGGAGAGGTCGAACTGCCAATGTGATGGACACAAAACTGAAGGACATGTTGCATCCCCCATGCTCATTCGCTTGGAATCGTTTTCGCAGATGAATGGGGAGCGAGAACAAAAGAAGATTTATACTGTGTGCATTTATTTTTGTACAGGTCAAAGATAAAGGACTTTACTCTCTTTCTTTTGAACTTTCATCATCTTGACCCGTGAATATGACTTTTCCTTGGGTGAAAGACAAGGGATAACTTGTGCGGAGCCCAAAAAAATCCAGACAGTGGTTATTTTTTTCGGCCAGTCAACAAAAACTCCAGATCACTTGCTGAATTAATGCTGATAACGCAAATGGGAATTCAATTTCCTTGGTGATGCACTGATACCCACAGCCGGGTATTTTGTGTCAGATCCGACTGCCCGCAGAGTTGTTGGATGTTGGGGGAAAGCGAGTGGACAAAGCAATGGTGAGCAAAGAGCCCAACCTTTTGCTGACGGCCCAAACCAACGGCAAAAGTGCCCTGGTAGAAAAAAACGGGACAATGACTGTGCGTTCTGTGCTTCTCAATCGCGATTCACCGGATATTGAGAGTCGCCTGAGGCGACGTCGCAACCGCACCCACCAGGTCCGCTTTAAAGACCTGGAGGATGGCAGCAGCAGTAGCGGCAACAGTGGCACGGGTGAGAACAGCAGCCATCAGAGGCCGGCGGCAGTTTGCGACAGTCCTCATCCTCTGCGGAAACACAGCAGCAGGTCTCCCAAAGTTCCATGGGGGGATCGGGATGGACCAGGAAGCGGCAGTCTACCTGGTCAGACCTCTGTGGTAGGGGCAGTGCGTGGTGACATGGCTAGTACAATCGAAGTTGTGGCCGCTTTCTTGGCCAGGGCCCCTCCCCATCCACTGACGCCAGGGCCCACACGTCGATGCTGGGCACCGCCACAGACTAATTCCTTGACGTTGCCAATGACCCGCAAGCCAAGCACCAGCACAGCCATCCAGACCTCGCCATGCTTAAAAAAGTCTCTCTCCGCCACACACACCCGTAGTCACAGCTTGGGAGATTCTTTGGGGATAGATGGAGATGATGAACACGATTCCCAGGATGAGTACCTTTCACACAACCACGTGGCGCTCCTTGGGTCCAATGATCTGAATTGTCTTGAAGGGCCTGGGGATCGAACTGCGATTGAACGGAGGTCAAAATCCTCTAAGGTGGACATGAAATCAACGGTCGCTGTCACAAAAAACTCCAGGCATAGTTGTCCTCCATCAGTCCTGCACAACACCGAGCCATTCCATTGTACTACCCCATCCTGCCGAGATGTCCCCAAGCGGCAGGGCAGTGTCACCCCCTCGCTGGTCAGGAGGAGAAAGCGTCTAAATAGGACTACAAGCGATCCTGGAAAAGAAGTGCACTATTGCACCACTCCGACTCAGACTGATAGCTCTCATTCAACTCTGCCAGCTTCAAACAGCAGACGTGGCGTTTCACAGGTTCAAAATGAGTGCACGTCTGCCCGTTTGAAATATTGTACTACACAAAGTCAAACGGAAGACAAAGAACAGTCTGAAGTCCAGATTCAAAACAAACATTCCAATTCGACCCTTGCTTTAAATATTGCTCAGCGCACCACCCAGATACAAACAGACTCTCTCTTAAATTTGCCTCCAGGCCATCAACCATCCCGGACTCAAACCTCTAGCGCCAGTCCTTCTCCGCCTCCACCACAATCGACAAATTCCGATCACGTTCAATTTGAGAGTCATATGCCTCCAAATGGAATACAGGACCCTCCCCCCTCGCGAATAACTACTGTGCCTTACACGACATCTCCATCCCCCACAAGGGTACCAACACAGAGCCCTGATGAATGCAATGAGCCATCTAGCGTCTCGTCAACCGAACCTGCTAGTGTACCCCCAACTCCTTCAGCACCTCTGCCCATTTCTTGCACTGTGATCCCGCAACCCATCACATACGACACTCACGTTACACCGTCGCCACTTGCCAATGCATCATTAGTCCAATCTGATCCATTGGCAGCAAGACCAGAATGCTCTCCTGCAAACTGCACCTCCCCCATCCCAAACATGACATCCCCAAGTCCGCTCACCTGTCTGACCCCTTCTCCTGCACAGAACCCTGAAGGGGCTCCACGTAACCCCATAAACCAAACCAGTGCTGAACGACAGTCACCAAATTCATATATGGCGACAAATCAAACACCGTGTACAATCGTGACCCAAGCTGCTTTGTCTTGCACCCCCATCTCTTATTACACTACAACCCATTCAACAGGCCTTTTCCACAATCCTACTAGCCCTACGCGTAGCACTCTTATCCAAACTGTAGCTCACTGTAACATTCCATGTCAAGCTTTACAGGCCGCCTCTACGGCTAGCATAGGCATTGTACCCTACTCCTCCTCAGTCCCCAAACTAACAACAAGCACTTCGCCGCTGCCATTGGGCAATCTTCCAAACGTGCACCATTGTGCGACACCGACAAAAGCCGTCCCTCTGTACTCGTTTCGAGCCGCACCGCCATACACGCCTCCCTCTCAGGCGTCCTTGAATGCTCAGGATAAGAAAGGCATTCGACTCCCGCCTCCTGCGCCGCCGCCACCCCCCTACACACCACGTAAAAAAGGAAATGACCCGCCGGAGGCTGCAGTCCGAGCACCTGTGCTCAAGACAGAGAGCAAGGCTAACGAGAAGGATAAAGATGAGGAGAAAGGAGGTGCAAAACGCACAGGCACCCCAAAAGACTGTGAGCGAACCAGCTCTCCTAAGCACAGGGCTAAAACTCCACCCGTTTCTGTGGCAAAGGCAGAAAAGCCGTCCACTCCCGCCAAGTCCTGTTTTAAGGCCAGCTGTCTGAGCTCAGCCCAGGCTCAGCTTGGGGTACTACATAAAATGCTTTGTGCGGGATCTAACACTCCCAACAGCCAACACGTTCTCCCTCCAAACCAACAGGGATGTTCTGGGGCCAAGGGTTGTGTCATTTCCGGGGAGAAGGCCCTGACTCCCACCCAAGCTGACACGCTGAGACAAGTCCAAGAGATCCTGGGCGGTTTAATGTCCGGGGCCAGGTGTAAATTAGACCCGGCTCGAGTTACGGAGAAGCTCTTGGGTCCCAATGGGCCCTTGCATGACATTCGCAACCTGCAGACCCATCTCCACAGTTTGGAGGGAGTTTTGGAGACGAGCCAGAATACGATCAAGATCCTATTGGATGTCATTCAAGATTTGGAGAAGAAGGAGGCTGAGCGAGACGGGTGAGAAAAATTACACCATCCTTGTTAACACCATACTTTAAAGTAAACACGAGTGTGGCGAATTTTACATAATCTATTTCAACATAGGGAGAGATTATTGACATCTATTTAACTGACTTAACCTCCATGCTAGGCCAGAATAAATTAAGACATATTTTCACAGAGGCGTGAATTTATGATCCAGGAATGTTGTCTGTAATCCTCCAGAGAGATAAGAGCGTAAATTTGACAATAATGTTGACGATTCACTGGAGGTTAAATCAAGGGTTAGTCTGGGTTTAAGCATTGAAGCTTGAGGTCAAATGGGAGCTTAGCCATATTTCAACGTGCAAATATATGACCAGACGCTTCGGGCTAATAGAGCTGTAAACCCAAGCTAGGTGGGGGCCTCTCCGGGAACTGGGTGTTGGATGAGGAAGCCATCTGGTCGTCTGCTGCCTGACGCGAAGAAGACTCGGTAGGAATATATAAGTGATGAAGGACTGCTCGTGTGCAAAGTCAAAGCCAGCGTGACGCCAGAGTACCTGCCGTTTTAGTCCGTGACAGCTAATATCACATGCTCAAGGAGACAGACACTCTAATGTGAAAATCTACTTTTGACTCTGCGGTGAACAAACACATACCGGGATGTTGAAATCGCTATGGCAATTGCTTGTTTTTGTCCTTGAAGGATTTGCATTCTCCAAGCAGACCAGGAGAAGCTTATCCGTCCTTCCATCTCTGGACTTGATTGCAATGGTCTTCTGACTGGACTGCAGCTCGGGTTTTTACCACTAGTGCAGAGATCAGAAGACCTTCATTCAGTCTTAAAGGACAACTGACACAATTTTTTGTTTCCTACCTGACATCAGAAAAACGTTTTATAGCCTCTAAAATACCCAAAACATGCAGGCTGATATTTTTAGTCAAATGCAAAACACAAATAAAAATGAGTTAAAGTGTCCCAAAACTACTTCAAAATGACCCTGGAAATGGAGAGTCACAGAAGGTCCCGCCCCCTTGTTCGTGACATCACGCCAGGACGTCTTGCCTTGCTCTCGAATCAAAACAATGGCTTCAGCCCCCGAAGGCAAACGATGAGGAGAAAGGAGGAGCAGATTGAGCGTCAAGACGAGGAACATGAAATATCGCCTGGCAGGAGGCACTGAGGGTTGGGGCGGAGGGAGCATCTGGAGTTATTTTGACAAGGTCTCATATCAGTCATGCCACAGAAAGAATTCATGACGCATCAGTCAAAATGTCAGCCTTTTGAGGGACATTGCCGTGAGGGGTCTGGGGTGGGGAATCTGCGTCTCCATCTCACGTTGGCGGTTTGGGATGTCGTTAAAACTCTCATTTTTGTTTAATAAATCGACTACTAAGCTTCTTAGTTATCTCTGACGCCTTATCGCCGCAACACGATGAGAGATATGGACGGTGTCTGAAGCGTGAGGCGCATCATTGCTAACACGGTGCGGACATGGATGGTTTCGCTTGGTGTAATGCACGCAGTCTTGACTTTTACCTCATAAGCATTATTTTATGCCTGGAGTGATGTCGTGACTCATGAGTTCCATAACAGTTGGATGAGGAAGGGAAAGAGATTTGGTTGGACTGAGTAGTGCTCATTAAAAAAGGATCAGGGGATTGATATTTTTTTGGGGGGTGCGTTAGCTCACACATACGCACGTAGGCATTCATTCGCACACTCAGACACTCTCACTTAAACACACACTCAAACCCACGGACACAAGTTTGAATTTCTCACATACATATGAGTGCATAGATACACAAAAGACCTTTTGCCGCGTGATATGTCATCTCAATGCTTTTCCACAGAAGACATTCATACCGAACCGGTCAAGACATTGAGAACTGCGGGACCTGCAGGGACTGCGCGTGCATTATCTACAGGTATGGGAAATCATATGTGCTGTCTAGAGATGTATCTAAGATGATTTATTCTTGCTCTCTAAATAGACTCGGATATTTTTAGATCAGATTCAGGCCTCCTGCAAATGTGAATAAAAATCTAAAATTTATGGAATATCTGTTTTTGGGGGATCTGGAACGGATTAATGGCATTACAATTCATTTTTGGGAGGGAACATGTATTTGGTTCTGGAAGCAGGTTGTTTCATGCAATTATATGGGATATGTACGACTTGAAATAGACAAGAAACAGTCAGCCCCTGCCAAAACAAAATAAAATTGGACACGGATTCAGTTGAAATTCCATACTTGGACCTGCAGTGTAATAATCAACCTCTGTGTGGTTATTTGCTGCGTCCCTCTTATTACATGTTCAGGCAACGAGAGCACATTGCGTGTCTCGGCGCGCGGTTATTGTGCATTGCGCTGTCATTGCGCATCACATCACGTTTGGGGAATTTGGTCGTATGGCTTCATTGCCGCGGTGGGCGCAGAGTCGCTTCCCCGCGTCACAGTGCGCTTGAGTATCTGGGGTGAAACCTGCAACGCACTGTGTGGAATTCTGGACTAATCAAAAGAAAATTTGAGTGTGATCTGCGGCTGCTTTGCCACATCCTGCACAGAATGTCTTAAATTGTTGCAGGATACAGCAAAATGTCGAAACCAGTGGTTCTTAAAGTGGGTTCGATCAAACCCAAGGGGTTTGGTGATTCGGTCTAAAGGTTTCGGTGGATCCTCCGCTGCAGAGGTCCAAGGTTTGGTGAATTAGAATATGACTGGTGGGGTTCGGTGCCTCAAACAAGATTAAGAACCACTGGTCTAAATTCTCAAAAATATTCTGAAGCAAAAAAAAAACAGAGTCAGGAAAATTGTTCATAGATCCTCTGCAGTAGTCCCTAAACACTGATTTAGGGTTTGACTTCAACATCTCAGAGCAGAAAACATGCCAGACTAACAGTGTCAGATCTCTTTGGCAACCAAAACATAATGAACAGCTCCGATTTGGTCATCCATCCTCTTAAGTGAGAGTCTGAGGGAAGGTGGCAGGTACACAAGATGGACTGATGGTCTTGCGCAATTAGATTTAGAGGCGCGCTCATCACCTCATTATCCAGGGCGGCTTAAAATAAATGGATCCCATGACTATGCAAGATCATTGATCATTAGTTGGATTGGCCAATAAATGTAATCATACCTCAAATCAACCGACTACATGATCACGACATTGTTCGCGATCTACGCGGTGATTTGTTTGTGGCCTCAAGCTATGTCAACCTAGTTCAGTGCTAACCACACAAGGCTCGTATCTCAAATTTTTGCCCACAAGTCAAAGTACAGACGCTGTCCACCTTATGAATGAGATACATTCGGAGCGGTCGTTCATAAGGTGAATTGGTTCGTGAGTTGCTTCAGTGCTATATTTTGTATGGAATGTATGTTTAAGTCAAACACTGAAAGGGGAAGTATCAAACACAGACATTCTAACAGTTGTGAATAAATTCACACCTAATGTAGTACTACGACATATATAGTATCCATGGGTCTTCAGTAAGCCATTACTGAAGCTGTTGGCACGTCATTACTGAATGACGTGCCCGCAGCCATTACTTTTTGCTATGCATCGCGTCCTCCTTGAGCGTCAACTGGGAAGAGGGATTTCTTCTGTCCGAACGTACATGCAAAAATGTTCGTATGTACCGTTATTCATAACTTCAATGTTCGTAAGTTGGGGAGCGTCTGTAAAAGGCATCATCCGAATGACGATTTGCGATAGATTGCCAATGCCATGTTTAACGTTATTGACATTAATGTCCTGTTTCATATTTGTAACAGTCAATACAGCCATACTCCAATATGTAGATATATATTGTCCACTATAATAATAATAATAATAGTAGTAATAGTAACAAAGTTAAAAAAAAAAAAAAACGAAATAACAAATAATATGACAACACAAAGACTCAAAGAGACATTCATTCTTCAAGACTTTCTGTATCCTCGTTGTGACATGAAGCAGTTCGAGATGAAAGAGGAAAGGATCAAAGCATCCTTTTCAGCAGTGGATCAGGGACATCATGGTGGAATGTGCACATCTACTAAATATAAATATACTAAATACACTCCAACTTTCCAAATTGGACACTCAGGGTGAGGTTAAAAGAATGAATTTAGTGGAAAGAGCTCTGGAATTGAAAGTAAATTGACATTCATCCCAGCAGATAAAACCAATAGAGAGCAGGAGCATCACTTTTTAGAAAGTGATCATACACACACGCGGATTGAAATGATTTGGAGGCATTTTTTGCGCTTCCTTAATCAGACATTAGTCATCATGGACGCACCGCACGTTCACGGATCAGATGAGACGATGGCGTCGGGTCGTCTCATCCGTCAAGCCTCCTGTTAATGCATGATGGGGGGAATTGTCCGATTGGCCAAGATGATGATGGGGGATGAAGAAAAGCGGAGTGGTAGCGGGCGGGGAGGTTTGGTGGTGTGTGATGGAGAAGCTGTATCATCTGACAGGACAGATTCCATCAATTCAAAAAAAAAAATGAGGGGGGAGGAGAAGAAGAGCATTCCATCAGTGGAGATGAAACACTCCCATCGGGGGAGGGAAAAAGAGTTCGGAGGGACCGCGAGTGATTTTGTGAGTTGCCTTTACCTCAGTTTGACCCAGTTGGAACATCAAATGCAACACAATTTTTTTGGAGGGGGAAGCTCCTGAAAAACATCAATCCTTTCGCTATCTATGCGTGTGGCTTTGTTCTCTCAACTTCTTTCCAAGACAGAATGTATGTGATACCTCGGTTTACGAACTCCTTGGCTTACGAACTTTTCGGTTTACGAACGTTACATTTATGAAAATTTTACCTTGGCATACGAACTATTTTTCGGGATACACACGGTGCTGCCACAATGAGTGATGTGTCGTTCGTGAACGAGCCCGTTCTTCTGATAAGAAAATGGCAGCCGTCTTGTTTTGGTCCTCTATTCCCCGCCCCCAGCCGGTTAAAGCCACGTGATTGGTCAAGACCGCAGCAGTGAGGGGAGGTGGTTTAAATATTAAATAGACAGGCAGACGACAGAGAGTGAGTGACAAAATGGATAGAAAACAGTGAAATTTGGACTTGTTTCAACTTTGATAGTTCAAAGGCAGAGTGTAGACTGCAAGGTTAAAATATCCCATCAATCAGGCTCCACAAATAACCCGCACAAGCCATCTGTACACTTGATGCAAAAATCTATCAACCCAGCTAAACAGAACACAATTGATGAGGAATAAGGTAAAATTATCGCAGAGAAAGCACATCCAAGTGAAGTGCAGTCCTCATCAAGTTTTTAATGCTGATGAAACCGGCCACTTCATTCTATCAACGACCATCACAAAGGTAAATAAAATGACTATTATACAGTACAGCTTACTTCTTTAATTCTAATACCCTAACACATGTATTATACATAAAATATGGTATATTTTGTGTAGTTTAAAGGCTTAAAAAATTAGAAAGTGACCTAAGAATGGATTATTCTCATTTTAATGGTTTCCTATGGGAAATACATTTTTGGGATACACACTTTTCGCCTGACACACTGTCTGGGAACCAATTAAGTTTGTAAGCCAGGGTATCACTGTAAGCGGGTTTTGAGATGGGATTTGAAGGTGGTAAGAGTATTGATGTTAGGAATGTTAGGAGGAAGTGAGTTCCAGAGTTTGGGGACAGAGCAGCTGAAAGCTCTGTCCCCCATTGTCGATGCCATTTTGCATGCAAATGCAACTGGCAACAGAACATTACATTTCGAACACTTTGCATCGGGGAAGGAATCCCCCCCGCTACGTAATTGTTCAGGCTTGGAAAGAAAGAAAAAAAAAAAAGTGTTGGATTACGGCGAGTAGAATGCACGACACGTCTATCGGGCAACCGCGTCGCATTAATCGAATATTAATATGTAGAATCCGATCGTGTGACCATGCAGGAGAGTTAATTAGCAAAGACCCCCACGCACCCCATCCGGTGTCATCATTCTTGTTGCTAATGGTCCAACGTGAGAGTAAAGTGGAGCCTAACAAGGAGCTGTTGTGCTTAATCCCTGTGGAGTGCAAGATCATCTAATCAGATCTGCGCTGTACTGCTTTATCTCTGCTCCTCCTCACTCGGTTGCTCCATCAAGCATTTGGCTAGGGGTGGGGGTGCGTGGGGGGGGGGGGGTCCCGCAAGCGAGCCTCTTGTACGTCGATTGATGACTCTCAGGACCCCGACGTTTGCGGCCAAAGTATAAGTCCAGCCGATGTTGGACTTTTTCAAAGGCAAACATATACGTATATACAGTAAAGTCTCGTTATATCGATATTCAAGGGAGTCCGAAAAAATATCGATATAACCGGGACTATCGATATATCAGACCCTGTTTGCATGTAATTTTCTCAGTGCGTGCATAAAAATAGTATCGATATAACCGGGACTATCGATATATCAGATATCGATATAACGAGACTTTACTGTATATACAGTGTGACCTCAACTTACAATCTTTTCATCTTACAAACGTCAAATTTATGAAAATTAAACCTTACAATAAGCACTATTTTCATAATACACACCCACCACGGCTGGCGGAGTGATCTTCGGCGGAAGCACACGACCGAACAGCACCAACAGTCCTTATGGAAGGTGACTCTCCTTCCATAAGCCATCAACGACCATCAAAAAGGTAAATAAAACTTTATTTTACAGCGCAGTTTATTTCTTTAATTATAGTCCTCATGCAATTCCCTTTGACCTTCGACCTCCAACGCCATTCCATCAAGCCATAAATGACCATCACAAATGTAAATAAAGTGACTTTATGATACAATGCAGTGTATTTGTTTCATTGCAACACAAAAGCACATTTATTATACATAGAATAAGGTATGTTGTGTGTAGTAAGGGTTATTTAGTTGAAAAGTATATTTTATGGAACCACGGGAACGGATTATTCCCATTTTAATGGTTTCCTATGGGAATTTTTTTTTTTTGAGATACACACTTTTCGCCTTACACACTCTGAACTGGCCTTTTTTTTTTTTTGACTCGCGCGAAAATCGACGGTGAGTGATGCCGATGAACATTTTGTGACAGCGCCTACGGTAGCGACTCATCTCGCCGCCACTTCTACCGCACATGAATCAGCGCTTCCTGACGCACATCCGCACTGACACGACATTGCTTCTTCACACGCTGCCCCTTCGATTGCCGCCGACCAGAAAAGTGAGTTTGAGAAAGCGCGGATGAGAAATTGGGTTAACTCCCGAGAGCTCAACTTTTTTTTTTTTCCTTCTCTGCACGAAGTCTTCTATTCACCGTACCGTCTTCCCAGATAACATTCGGGCGCCGTTAAACCTTACTTACATCGGCTTCCGGGCTTTAAAAAGTAATCATCAAGTGTGGAGGGATGACACCTGGGTAAGAAGGTGGACGGATGGATTTGCGGACAAATTGCTTCATCGATACATCAATAAGCAAAAGCCGTAGCGGAAGGATGATTGACAGCGGGGCAATTGACGGGATTTTCAAAATTACAGACAAGCAGAGTGATGGACAGCAGGCGGACGGAGGGCTGAAGAGGGCGATCGTCAGGTTGATTGCGCCTCTTTGCTCCCGAGTGCTCTGCCCCTTCTTCCATCTCCATTCATCCACTTCCCAAAGTGGCTCAGGGAGGCGTTTCGGGCATCAAATGCACTCCATGTTGTTACAAGAACAGGCCCGGAGCCGCTGACAGCTAACTCATTGTCTGAGATTCAACTAGGGGGGAAAACGGCGCATTTCACATATCGCAAAAGAGTGAAGCCGATAGATAGCTTTTGGTTTCGCATCATTCACACACAAAGTGCGCTTTTGACTTCTTGCGCCTTCGATATACAGTGATACCTTGGCTTACCAACTTAATTGTTTCCCAGACAGACTGTGTAAGGCGAAAAGTGTGTTTCCCAAAAATTAATTTCCCATGGGAAGCAATTAAAATGAGAATAATCCATTCCCAGGTCCCCATAAAACATAATTTTCTAATTTTCTAAGCCTTAAAAATACACAAAATAGCCCTTATTTTATGTATAATAAATGTGCTATGGTATTATAATTAAAGAAATAAACTGTTCTGTATAATAAAGTCGTTTTATTCATCTTTCTGATGGTCGTTGATAAGCCATGGATTGGAGTGGCCGGGTTCAATAGCATTAAACACTTGATGAGGAACGTAGCATTCTTCTTTCACCATCTTGAGGAATGATCCCTGTGATAATTTTACCTAGTTCCTCATCAATTATTGTTCTGTTTACCTGGGTTGATAGCTTTTTGCATCAAGTGTACAGATGGCTTGTGCGGGTTATTTGTGGAGCTTGATTGATGGGAATTTAACCTTGCAGTCCACACTCTGCCTTTGAACTATCAAAGTTGAAACGAGTCCAAATTTCACCGTTTTCTATCCATTTTGTCACTTTCTCTCTGTCGTCTGCCTGTCACTTTAATGTTTAAACCACATCCCCTCACTGCTTTGTTCTTGACCAATCACATGGCTTTAACCAAAGAATGGGGGCGGGGAATAGAACACAAAAAATGTCGGCTGCTCTTTTCTTTTTTGGAGAATGGCTTCACTCTCTATCTGTCTGTAACCCCATTCCCCCACTGTGGCATTTTTCAATCACGTGGCTTTAACCGACGACTTTGGGCAGGGAATAGTGGACTAAAACAAATGTCTGCCATTTTCTTGTTAGGAGAACAGGCGTGTTCGCGAACTCATTGTGGCAGCTCCGCGTGTATCCCGAAAAATAGTTCATATGCCAAGGTAAAACTTTCATAAATGTAACGTTCATAAACCGAAAAGTTCCTAAGCCAAGAGGTTCGTAAACCGAGGTATCACTGTAAGTCTATTTCACACCCAACCGGTGCTGTCGGGGTGGGACGAGGGGGGGTTGGCGAGGAGAGAAGATCCAAAGCCCCATCTGCTGGAACGGGAGCAGCATGTGAGGAAGAAGGCAGCTACCCGCGGTTTACCGCCTTCCATCAAAGCCAGAAGGAAATGGGAACACGAAGCGAGCTTTATTCAGGGGGAAACCCACACCTGTGCTATAAATAACGCCATGCAAATGAGCGGGAGGCCGTCCAAAAGGAAAACGCGCACGACAGTTGACGGCGCGTTTAGACAAGCACAAGCAAATTACAAGATGAAGCCATCCCCGTGTTCACGGTCACCGGGATATTTCGGAAGCACAATCCCGCCTCGGGCCGTTCATTAAACATTGACAATCCTCTGACATTACCATAACCGCCAGTGAAAAGAGCCCACTTCCCGGGAGATAAGATGAATTCCCAAGAAAGTAGCAAGGTTAAAAGGGAGGAGGAGACGGGGGAAGGTGTTTCTGTATTTGAAGAGGCGACGAAGCGAAGCCAATAGAACTGAGATGAATTTTAAGAGGCATCTCTTTCGGGGGACCGAGCCGAGTCGCTCTCTTTCCGACGAATGACATCCCTATTTGAATATTATGCAAATCTCGGGGACGTCCAATGCGAACATGGGGCATCGGTGTAAAAAGTTGGGGTTGATAAATCAATCTGCTGGTTTTCTGCAGTGTCATTGTGGGACGCGATTTTTTTTTTCAGTTATTTATATTTATTTATTTCAATTACTATTATTATTTTTTATGTTGAATTTTATTTTTTTTTTTCATTTTTTTTTTAATTTTTACCTTTTCAAATGTTTATTTTTTAATTTTTTTGTCATTTTTAAAGTTTTAATATTTTTTTGTTTTCAAATTTTCAAATCTTCAAATGTTCAAATTTTCAAATTTTGACATTTTTAATGAATCATTGTGTGTCGCAGGCAATTACGATAACACGCATAAAGAAGGTGTAAGTTGACACAAATTCCCAGCAGACAACTCAGCCCATTTCCAACGTAGCTTGTGTGCCATCTTGTGCATTTTCTGGGCGCTACATTGGAGTCCAGACGGCTCGAATTGATACGGAAGGACTTCTTTAATCGATGGCAAACATTTATGCTTTCCTCTTCAGAACTATTTGAATCACATTCATAATTATATGAGTAACAAGAAAGCATCTTCTCCGAATATGAACTCTCTGAAGCCATTGTTTTGATTCTGGAGCAAGGCAGTTTGTGAAGGAGTGTCCTGGCGTGATGTCACGAACAAGGGGGCGGGGCTTTCTGAATTTGTCCAGTTCCGAGCTCATTTTGTGGCAGTTTTGGGGCACTTTAACTCATTTTTATTGGTGTTTTGCATTTGACTAAAAATATCAGCCTGCGTGTTTTGGGTATTTTAGATGCTATAAAACGTTTTTCTGATGTCAGTTAGGAAACAAAAAAATGGTGTCGGTTGTCCTTTAAGTTGAGCATTCCGTGGGCAACCCACTTTTCCACGAACAAGGTTAAATCCCCGGAGCCGATACGGGGGCAATCTTTGGGATTTGTTTCGCTCTTTCAAACACGCCGTCTGTCTATAATCGGACGGGACATTGATCATCCGACAACCACGCATGGTCTCCTCTGACCGATAACACACGGAGGCGGGCGAGTGAAGACGAGATAAATAGGAAGGGATAGAAAGCCAACACCTACAAGCTGCTTCACTTTCAGTATAAATGAATGTGAGAGACGTATTTTCACTCTCTGAAGAAAGATTATTCAGACTCTTGACTTTGACCTTTCACTAACGACTCTGTCAGAGTTTCCAGGACCTGCCGCTTTGTGTTTGCGTGTGCGCGCGTGCGCTGCAACACGGATGAGGCGGATAATGGAGAAGTGGCGTGTGTGCGAGCTACGTGTAAAAGGGCAGGCCAGGCAGTTCTTCTGCAGTAATCCATCTTCACTTCAGGGCTTGAGCCACCGAGCAACAGGCGCCTCGCGGGGGGACGAGGATATGCACCGAAGGCGTCGGCCTGGTTCTGAACTGCGAGGGTGAAATCAACCAGAAGCTGTCGGGGGGATTTGGGAGGGCCGAGGGAGGGGGAGGGTACGTTGAACAACCGCAAAGTGGGCACGAAAAACATATGAGTTAAAGGACAACCAACACCATTTTATTGTTTCCTAACTGACATCAGAAAAACGTTTTATAGCATCTAAAATACCCAAAACACGCAGGATGATATTTTTAGTCAAATACTAAACACCAATAAAAATGAGTTAAAGCACAGGTGACAAAGTCAAGGCCCGCGGGCCAAATCCAGACCGCCACATTTTTTTGGGCCCGCGAAAGCAAATCAAACTTGTTAAATTCCATGATGATTGCTAAAATCTGAGCCAAAATTTGATATTTTTGGATGTCAACCACAATAAAAGTCATTATTCTTGACTTCAGATTTGAAAACGAGTTATTCATTAATTTGCTGTGTGCTCTATATGTAATATTTGAAGGGATTTAAACATTGTAATGGGTTCCCCAAATTCATAACGGCCCTTGAGAGGAAACCATAACTACAATGTGGCCCGCGGCAAAAAATGACTTTGACACCCCTGGTATAAAATGTTAGTGGTCCTCACAAGACTAACCAAACAAACACACAAACACACGCAGACACATTTCAGATGAAAGAAGAGACTCTAAGGTTTCTAACGCTGTATTGAATGTTTATGTAGTCCTAAAACTCAACATTTGCGCTTATAAATGAAATGTATTAATATTATAATTATTATTCTGAGTGTCCTGGAAAAAATGACTGAGTTAAAGTGTCCCAAAACTGCCACAAAATGAGCTTGCAACTGGGCAGATTCAGGAAGTCCCGCCCCCTTGTTGGTGACGTCACTATTGGTCACACACTGCCTTGCTCCAGAATCAAAACAATGACTTCAGAGAGTTCAAATTGGGAGAAGATGCTTTCTTGTTACTCATCCAGTTATGAATAAGATTCAAATAGTTCTGAAGAGGAAAGCATAAATGTTTGCAATCTATTAAAGGAGTCCTTCCTTATCAATTCGAGCCGTCTTGACTCCAATGTAGCGCCCAGAAAATGCACAAGATGGCGCACAACCTCCGTTAGAAATGTGCTGATTTGTCCGCTGGGTATTTGTGTAAACTTACACCTTCTTTATGCGTATTACCGCAATTGGCTGTGTTCCTGACGTGACGTCACTTAGGGCATCGTCATCAACTCGAAAACAAGCCATCATGAATATTCAGCGCGAGTCTTAAAACGTAAAATATAGCTATATGCCGGGGAATCTTTCTAAAATGCGCTCAGTAGAAGTCATTTAAAGTTATTTTACAAATTATGGACGCGCACACTAGTGTGCCGCGGCACAGTGGTGGAAAATCACTGGTCTAGATATCGTCATTGTGTGGTGGAATCAACAGTAGCTCAATCGCGGCAACGTATATTCATTTATTGGATGCATTTTTAACATGTAACAATGTCAGCAAGACAAAAGTGATTCATTTTACCACGAAATCACATCGATCAAACTGCGACGGGCACGTAGCTCCGGTTGGGGGTGGCTCTTTGCCTTATATGTGCCTTTGCGGGACCCCAGTGAGCAATGTAGTAAACTCTACACTTTCATCAACCATTAAATCCTTTTTGTCGACGGGGACTGGAAATAAAACATTGACCCCGGTGTTGAAGCATACTTGAAAAAAAATCGCTGCTGCCGGGCAAACGACGATAAATTCAATCTATCAATCTATTATTAAGGTTACAATAATCCATTCACAAAATGGTGCGGCCGTCACGTCCGGTGTTTGTTTGATGTGACAGATGTACTGCCGGCCGTGAAAACATGAGCGGCCAAAAGGTACGAGGGGATGGGGGGGGTTGTTTTGTCGTAATCACAGAGCTCCCAACTGGTTGCAACGCCGGGAGCCAGATGGTGCCCATCACCGTGAGGAGGTAGGAGAGGGGGCTCGGGGGAGACGAGGCGGGGGGGCACTGCCTCATGTGGATGATGTGTCATATAAATACTAATCACGCTTGAAAACCGCCCACGGGCTAAACGAGATCCCACTCACGCCTGATGCTCGCCAGTGGTGGGAGATATATACAAATATAGTGATACCTCGGCTTACGAACGCTTTAGCTAACGAACTTTTCGCCTTACGAACGTTAAATTCCAGAGAATATAATCTTGGCATACAAACTATTTTTCGGGAAACACACGGAGCGCCACAATGAGTGATGTGTCGCTTGCCGGTTCTTGGAGCTTCTGTAATGGCAGCCGGATTTTTCCCCCTCTATTCCCCGCCACCAGTCTTCGGTTAAAGCCGTACGTGATTGGTCAAGATCCGTGGTAAACACACACACACACACACACAAAAGGGAGACGATAGAGCTTGAAACCAAAAAACAAAAGTGAAATGGTGAGAAAATGGATAGAAAACAGTTAAATTTGGACCTGTTTCAATTTTATTGATACTTCAAAGGCAGCGTGTAGACTGCAAGGTTAAAATATCCCATCAATCAGGCTCCACAAATAACCCGCACAAGCCATCTGTACAATTTGAAGAGAACATACAAGCAAGTGAACCAGCTATTAAGGAAGTTTCTAGTGTGTCTTCCTGCCTCTGTTGCAATATCACAACTTCTAAGATTTACAAAACAGAGTTCCTTGAGACACTTTATGCAAAAAGCTATCCATTTCATCAAGCCATCAACGACAATCACAAAGGTAATTAAAACGACTATATTATACAGTACAGTTTATTTCTTTAATTACAATACCATAGCACATTTATTATATATATAAAATAAGGTATATTTTATGTAGTTTTAAGGCTTAGAAAGTAGAAAATTATGCTTCATGGGGACCTGGGAACGGATTATTCTCATTTTAATGGTTTCCTATGGGAAATTAATGTTTGGAATACACATTTTTCACCTTACACTTTCTGGGAACCGATTAAGTTCGTAAGCCAAGGTATCACTGTAGTCCTAAAACTCAATATTCTGCGGGTCCTGAAATTTCAGTAAAAATGATAAAAACCCTGGCACTGGTGTGGATACATTTTTGCACACCGTCTGGCAGGGAAGGAGTTAACAACCTCGATCTCTGCCGGGCGATCTTTGCCGCCACTGGTTCCCGCGTGGCACAATTCACTAAACGAGTCGCCCCGAGCATTTGTCGACAGATGCCTGGTGCGTCAGCTGAGACGCTTCCCAAAGTAAACCAAAGTGGTGAGCGCGAATTTGAGGGTGGGAACAAATCCCCCCCAACCCCATCCATCTGCTGGTGTCGTGTATTGGAGTTTACCTCATTTAGACACTTCGCACCGTATGCACCCCCCCCTCGCAAATAGAGTCCGTCGAGTAATCGAGGACCGGACCACAATGGCGTGTTTTCATCTACAACTCTCGACTGTTTATTTCCTTACATTTCCTCGGCAATCAATCATTCTTTTCGCAAAGCTATTTGAAGCGGCGCCTGATCTTTAACCAGCATCGTTTTTCATCCGCTGTCTGTAAACAACTTTTTTTTGTCCGTCTTATTTATACATCGACATGTCAATGTGTCTGCGCTCGCTCTGGAAAAACATAACAGAAAGGGCTGCGGAGTTGCTAATAAGGTCACGGAAGGGAGATATAAATAAATCTTGAAGTATCATCCAAAATAAACGATAAATGTCCCTGATAGAGAATAAAAAGAGAAGAAGTTAACATATTTAAAAGTTTCATGCCGCCCACAATGGAAGCATAAAAGATCTGGGGTTAATCTGAGGTGAACAGACACAGCCTGTTAAACTGTCCTGTCGACTCGGTAAACTCCTTCACAGGAAGAGCTCATTAGCCAGGTTACAAATCTATCAGTTCGTGAAAAGGACATCCAATTAAAATGTCTATTTTCTGTTGTTTTATAGTTGTTGGTGCTTGGGATGTCCAGGGGCGAGGTATTCAAATCAAGATGACTATGTTTTACTAATGTATCACTTAAATTTGCATATATTCACAATAAATACCTGTTTAAATTGGCTAGCTAGCTAGCTTTCTATCTATTTGATTTACTTCCGGTTTGAGTGAACGCTGGCGCGTGTGGCTACCGCTGCTCACCCGCAGAAAAACTGATCCTGTGACTGTAAAGTGACCTTGAGAGTTTTGAAAGGCGCTTAGAAATGAAATGTATTATTATTATTAAAATTGCATTTTCTGTGTAGCTCTTTCTCTTGTTTCTATTTATAATTGTATTTCATTTATTGTATTCTATTTGTGATTGTATTTTATTTATTATAGTACCTATGCTTGTCTGTGACTGTAAAGTGTCCTTGAGAGCTTTGAAAGGCGCTTAAAATGAAATGTATTATTATTATTACAAATAGCTTGGCAGAGGGCTGCAGGAGTTGGGTGTCGGTCATGAATGCCTACGTACCCTACCGGCAGTAAAATACTTCCTTTGTTCACAGTGTCCGACCAAATATCTCTGACAGGCACTTTATACTAGATACTCTAGTATTAGAATGGGTACTGATAGTCAAGAACTGCCAGCATGTCAGTTCTTCAAATGTATGGAGCAAAAATTCATACATTGAATAAACCATAGAGAAAATAAAGGCGTTTGCGATCTACCACTGACGAAACTATGATGAAAAGACAATGAGAGGGACAAAAATTCTTTTTTTAGATCACCCTGATAGAAAATGTGGACCTTTGGACAGCCACCAAATATTCTCAACAATAACGCATCGCTTTCTCAAATCATGATACATACAATCCGACTGCATTTGGCACCGTGCGATTAGCTGGATGATTAAAAGATGAATTCCACTCCTACCTTGACTGGATGATGCGTTCCCGAGGGATTATTTATACACGTGGAGAGGCCTTCTCTTGTTCAGTCGCCTCGTCGTCTTCTTTCAGCCTCGTCGTTATTGTGCGTTGCGTGTTCTTGTTCTTCAACTTTCGCTTCATTTCAATTTTCTCCAATCCTCCGGGGGATTTGATCAGTGGCTCGATGCAACGTTGATGGTTTTGCTTGTGAAAGGACAAGACGGTATTTCAGTCGTTTTGATTGCAGCAGGGATAACACCTACTACACAAAGCGGGCGCAATAAAACAAAAAAAAAACCTTTGAAATACCACCAGGGTAGCGCTGGAAATTGTAGAACTAAGAGGTTGACAATAATAATACAGTAAAGTCTCGTTATATCGATATCGGATATATCGATAGTCCCGGTTATATCGATACTATTTCTATGCACGCGCGGAGAAAATTACATGCAAACAGGGTCGGTTATATCGATAGTCCTGGTTATATCGATATTTTTTCGGACTCCCTTGAATATCGATATAACGAGACTTTACTGTAACACATTTGATTTCTAAGCGCCTTTCAAAACTCTCAAGGTCACTTTACAGTCACAGGATAAGTTTTTTTCTGTGGGTGAGCAGCGGAAGCCACAAGTGCCCGCATTCACTCAACCTGAAGTAACTCAAATAGATGGCAAGCTAACTAGCGAGTGAATAGATAGCTGATAGCTAGCGAATTGATAGCCATTAGCATTGCATTTTGAACAACCGCCCTCATTTCAAGCTCATATAACTCCAGACCCATATCATTTAGGAATTAACTCTTTTTCTGATTAAAGAAGAGAATCTAAGGTTTCTTACGCTGAATTTAATGTCTATGTAGTCCTAAAAAAACAACAAATGCACTTTACATGGGTGTTTTTGTCTGATGATGTACTTTTACTCTCTAAAAAAAACTGCGTGCATATTATTAAGCAATTCTGAGTGGGTGGTTTTACTAATGTGATTAGCTTGCGATCCCCAATTACAATCATCATGTTCACAGATAATTTAATCGGCGAATAGCAGGTGGTGGAACATTTCGAAAAGGTGGAGGTGTGATCCGGAGAGGAATCAAGTGTGAGACAGAACATGTGTGTTTGAACATGAGGAGTAGAGGGGGAAGAATAAGCAACCGGTGAGGTAAAAATAAATAAATAAAATAAGGTGTTAGATTGTTGATTTCTAAGCCTTGTGGGAATAAACCTGAGCATCCTCCACCAGGCCCTGCATCGCCTCGACGGTCGGTGTCCTTGTATTTTATTCCCAGCATCTGCTGCTGCCGTGTGATGAGGAACACTCGCTAACTAGGCCACCGCATAATAATAAGTGAGAATAGCAGGAAAGATACGGTTTGGGGAAGAGAAGAAAAAGGAGAGAGCGAGAAAGTAGGCGCACAGCAGGAAGCAGCACACCGCGAGCTTCTATTGTTCACGTGACTGAGCAACCATCCAGTGGCCGTTATTTCCTGTCTTTTCAAATGCGTGAGTTTATGCTGTGTGAAGTGTAAGAGAAGATGTGCGCCGCAACGTTAGCTTTTTATGCCGTCTGGTTATTTAATCATGCCGTTACAGATTTTTTGAGTCAAGTTTTCAACGTTCTGGTTTTTTTTGTTAGCTTGATAGCACTCTGAGTTGATAATAATCGATATTTTGTAAATAAAAGACAAACCGCTGGTGCTGGTTTCAATAGTCGCCCTATTCTTGACATGATAGTTTTGGTCAAAGTTAATGTGATGCATTTATTTATTTTTATGTAGAATTTGACATTCTCTTTTTGTATTAAATCCCTTTAAAGGACAACTGACGCCTCCGGACAAGTTGTGTCCATAATTTGTAAAATCACTTCAAATGACTTCTACTGAGCGTATTTTACAAAGATTCCACCGCATGTAGCTATAGTTTATGTTTTAAGACTTGTGCTGAATATTCAGGAAGTCTTGTTTTCGAGTTGATGACGATGCCTGACGTGACGTCACAGAGGGAACGCCCCTGACCGAGAAAGCGACACACAATGCATTTTGGGTACTTTGTTTGGTCTGAAAACTTCGTGTTGGTCTGTGTTGATGGCAAAATTAGAAGGAAAACACATAAATAACGCGATGGTGAGTCGGTGTGTGTTGCACCAAGACTACTATTTGATACTAGTTGACACAAATTCCCAGCAGACAAATCAGCCCATTTCCAACGGAGCTCGGGCGCCATGTTGTGCATTTTCTGCTACATAGGAGTCCTGACGGCTCGAATTGATACGGGAAGACTTCTTTCATTGATTGCAAACATTTATGCTTTCCTCTTCAGAACTATTTGAATAATATTCATAATTATATGAGTAACAAGAAAGCATCTTCTCCGAATCTGAAGCCATTGTTTTGATTCTAGTGCAAGGCAAGATGTACTGGCGTGACGTCACAAACAAGGGGGCGGGACCTACTGAAACTCGCCATCTCTGAAGTCATTTTGAAGTAGTTTTAGGACACTTTAATTCATTTTTATTGGTGTTTTGCATTGGACTAAAAATATCAGCCGGTGTGTTTTGGGTATTTTAGATGCTAGAATTGTTTTCTGATGTCAGTTAGGAAACAAAAAAATGCTGGAGGTTGTCCTTTAAGACTCATTTCAATGCGATTGGTCTGTTCCGAACACTACCACATCACATTTGAAATATTTTTGAGCACACTTGTGCAACCATATTACCTCCTGTTGCAAAAAAAAAATGTTTTATGAAAAATTTCATATGAGGCTGACATGTTTCTGATAGTATTCTAAACTGGGGTGTGTAGACTTTTTACACACAATGTGACTGACCAAATGATTTTTATGCCACTCCAGCGTCGAACACGACTTTCGTCTTCAGGAAGGTCAGGTGGTCCGCACGTGGAAAGTGGGCGATCCACCCGAGGGCTCGCCGCAGACATCGTCCCCTCCATCCAGCACGCCAAGCCAACAGGACTCCCCCCAGGCCGTGCGACCCGCTGCACCTACCAAGAAGAACAGGAAGAAATGCTTCTGGTTCCTCTGAAAAAAGAAAAATGAAAAAAAAAAAAAAAAACACTTTTGCAACTGCAATACTCCTGCGGACAGCTGAGCGACCCGGACTACTGTGACATGCCGATAGACAAAAAGGGGGTGAAAAACGGTGGGATGACAAAATAAAAGATTGAGATTGGAGCGCCTTTTTGTTGGGTGGTGATGACAATGCCTCGATGTGCTTTTAGATCCCCCCCCCCCAAAAAAAGGCCTCCTCAGCTTTGTTATGGCGTGGGATGTTCGGTTCAAGTGCAATATGACGAAGCAATGATGAGATGTAAACGGGATGGAAATAGATGAACAAAAAGGTAAGGAAAGAGTCGGATTTCAGGTGAAGTGTCAGAATGAACATAAAAAGCACTAAAACAATTGGAGATAAACTACATTTGACCTTGTCTTAAAGGACAACCGACACCATTTTTTGTTTGTTTCCTAACTGACATCAGAAAAACGTTTGATAGCATCTCAAATACCCAAAACACGCAGACTGATATTTTTAGTCAAATGTAAAACACCAATAAAGATGACTTAAAGTGTCCCAAAACTGCCACAAAATGAGCTTGGCACTTGGCGAGATTCAGAAAGTCCCGCCCCCTTGTTCGTGACATCACGCCAGGATACTCCTTCACAAACTGCCTTGCTCCAGAATCAAAACAATGGCTTCAGAGATTCTTGTTATTCATCCAGTTATGAATATGATTCAAATAGTTCTGAAGAGGAAAGCATAAATGTTTGCAATCGATTAAAGAAGTCCTTCCGTATCAATTCGAGCCGTTTGGACTCCAATGTGGCTCCCAGAAAATGCACAAGATGGCGCCCAAGCTCTGTTGGAAATGAGCTGATTTATCCGCTGGGAATTTGTGTCAATTTACACCTTCTTTATGCGCGTTACCGCAATTGGCTGCGACACACAATAATTCACCATCACGTTATTTATGTAGTTTTCCGTCCGTGACGTCACTTAGGGCATTGTCATCAACTCGAAAACAAGACTGGCTGAATATTCAGCGCAAGTCTTAAAAGGTAAAATATAGCTATATGCGGTTTAATCTTTGTAAAATACACTCAGTAGAAGTCATTTGAAGTGATTTTACAAATTATGGATGCAACATGTCCGAAAGTGTCGGTTGTCCTTTAATGCTTGATAGCAAATGTCCAACTGCGAAACGCTTTGGTTGAATGTTGCCCTTCAACTCTATTGTTTGAGAACAGCTAGTTGTGCGAAAAGTACACAAACACTGCAACAAGTTTACATGTAAAGGTCATAGTGCATTTAACTCATTCACTGCCAGACATTTGCAAAAATGTGTCCACTCCAGTGCCAGGGTTTTTGTCAATGTCACTTGAACCCACAGAATTTTGAGTTTTTAGGACTAAATAAACATTGTTAGAAACCTTAGACTCTCTTCTTTCATCAGAAAAAATAGTTAATTCCTAAATTACATGGGTCTGGAGTTATATGAGCTTGAAATAAGGGCGGCTGTCCAAAATACAATGCAATACATTACTTATTGGTTTATATAGCGCTTTAACAACAGCTGAAGCTGGAACAAAGTGCTAACATAGAAAAAAAGGAAATGCTGCTCTCTTGTGGAAAAGAAAAAACATTGCCCGTGGCCATAGCCAGCGCTTTATCGGCACCCAAGCATGAAAAAAAAAAAAAAAACAACAACAAATTCGGGAATGGCGCTCTACGTCATATTTTCAATTCCCGAATAAATTTGTGAATGGCAGTGAATGAGTTAAGATTCATTCTGAAATTTCCGGAAGGAAATTCGGCTTCTCCATTTTTTTTTATGTGTGTGTGTGTGTGTGTGTGTGTGCGACTATTTATACACACAAACACACACTCTCAAAGATCTAAAGGAGCCATTTTATAACAACGAGAATTTGGAGTCATCGTCATTGTGGACTAATGAGGGTCAGAACACCAGCTTTTATATTCAGACATTGAAAATACCATCAAAGACTTGTATGTATGTGCGTATATATATATATATATATATATATATATATATATATATATATATATATATATATATATATATATATATATATATATATATATATATACACAAATGAGCAATCACTCACCCGCAACCTGTCACACTGCGAACGTTATAAGCAAAGTACATTTACATGAAAGAGTATATATAAATATAAAGAGACTCCTGTGCACAATCTGCCATGTTATATTTCAGATATGGATTAATGCTCTACTTAAAAAAAAAAGGTATTTTATCACAGCTGTCCAGGGGTGTGGCCTCATTCTTTCAATCTTTTGACGTTTGTAGCACAAGTGTAGATGTATGTCGGTGTAGCTGACGAAAGCCACGTTGCATTGAACGTTTCACTTGGGAAGACATTTCGGAAGGCTCAATTTATCATTGTTAGCAGGTTTTATAATGAAATGATCTAGTTCATTAATCATGACGCAATATTTACCAGTATCGTCAGGTGAGGACCAGAACTAAATTCACAGAAACTAATTTATGTGGGAATCCAGGATGGCATTTTTTAAAAAGTACCTTTAGCAAACGAAAGGTGTCAAAACATGAAGAAAAATGGTGTTTTTTTTTCTGAAGATAAAGTGACCGTGTGGTTACGCTGTGAACCAGACTACCTCACACGGCCCACTTTCTTGGGACACTGCAGGCAGGGCAACGCGAAGGAAATTAAGCCTCAGCTATTTGACGGGTGTGAGAAGTCCCAAATATTACTACTTAGTGATTCATGACACACATAAGCTGCTTCTAGCAAGGCTCTGAGGTGCTGTGAGCTCCTACCCTCCTTTTACGTACTTTGAGGGAAACGTCTGTGTAAGCTCTCAGTCGTACAGGAGTGTTCCATCCAGAAAATAGATTTTTTTTGAAAGGGAAGTAAAAGAACAGCAAAACCCTTCACTAAATGGCCATGGTGGGGTGAGGTTCAATTTGGATCGTTCCTACAACCGACTTCTTAGGCAACATAGGCTTAGTTATGCTGATGAGGTGATACCAGAACAAATGGGGCAATCAGGCCAGTCGTAAACCCCATACTCAGGAAGGACAATAGAAGTAATCAGTCAGGACAATAGAAGTAATCAGTGTAGCTGCAGGGAGTAGTCCTCTGCTCCCCCCCAACCTGAAAGCAGGGAACAATCATAGCAGAGGACAGTAGGAATATATATATATATATATATATATATATATATAAAAAACTACCAGCAAACATTTTTAGTTTGCTGACGAAGCCTCTTGGATAAGAAGCGAAACGTCCGACACCTTCAAAGAAGTATAGGTGACGGCTGAAGAAACCTTCTCAACTTTGAGGGAACTACTTTTTGTGATTGGCACTAAGTTGTTGTTTTTTTTTTTTTTTTTTGCCAAGTCAAGATTTGCACTTTCACCTTGTGGCAGCGTCGGCAGGACAACCACACGTCATTTAACGTGCGTCAGTCAACATTCGTGGCGGGGCGCGGACTTGTCAGTCATTAATGTGCCAAAAGCACAGCCTGTAATCCTCCCGTCAAGAGTGAAGTACGCTTACAGCGAGCATCTTAAGCCCAAGCCTGGAGTGATGAAAACAAAAGGAGTGCTTTAGAATCCATACATGCACGTGACGGGATGGCGAGTGAGAGTATATCGACGTCCTAGCGGTGCAATTCGGCGTGACGTCGGGTGGAGTGTGGCAAACAAGCACGGCCGCGGGCGTCAACAAGTGTGGATAATGACGGTGTGAAAAGCACCAAGTGCCCCAGTATGCTGAGGAGATGTTAATACATGTAGCCACTGGCGTTTTTTTTTTATCTTTGGATTGTTCTAAGAAAGCAGTGCAGGAGTATTAGGGCCACACTGTAAAATAAAACAAACAAACAAAAAAAAGGCGGTAAGAAATCAGTGTCAATTTTACAATCTTAAAGGACAACTGACACTGGCAAGTTGTGTCCATAGTTTGTAAAATCACTTCTACTGAGCCCATTTTGCAAAGATTCCACCGCATATAGCTGCTATATTTTACGTTTTAAGACTTGTTTTCGAGTTGATGACGATGCCCTAAGGGACGTCACGGAGGGAACGCCCCTGACCGAGAAAGTGACACACAATGCATTTTGGGTACTTTTTTTTTTTCATCTGAAAACACCGTGTTGATGGCGAAATTAGAAGGAAAACTACATTAACAACGCGATGGTGAATCGTTGTGTGTCGCAGCCAATTGCGATAACACGCATAAAGAAGGTGGAAGTTGACACAAATTCCCAGCGGACAAATCAGCCCATTTCCAACGGAGCTTGGGCGCCATCTTGTGCATTTTCTGGGCGCTATATTGGAGTCCAGACGCCTCAAAATGAGACAGAAGGACTTATTTAATCGATTGCAAACATTTATGCTTTCCTCTTCAGAACTATTTGAATCATATTCGTAACTGGATGAGTAACAAGAAAGCATCTTCTCCTAATCTGAACTCTCTGAAGCCATTGTTTTGATTCTGGAACAAAGCAGTTTGTGACTAATAGTGACGTCACGAACAAAGGGGCGGGACTTCCTGAATCTGCCCAGTTCCAAGCTCATTTTGTGGCAGTTTTGGGACACTAAGTCATTTTTAATTGTGTTTTGCATTTGACTAAAAATATCAGTCTACATGTTTTGGGTATTATAGATGGTAAAAAACGTTTTTCTGATGTCAGTTAAGAAACAAAAAAAATGGTGTCGGTTGTCCTTTAAAGTTTTATACGGTGGACTCCACAAAAAAAAATTACATTGACTGTCCATATAATAAATTAAAAATATTAACTGAGATTGTTAAAAAAAAGGCAAAAGAGATCCATCCCCAACATTTGATGCAATTTAACGCAATAAGTGAGGCGACGCAAACGTCTCTTCTGCGGCAATGACGCTCATAAACAAACCCTCGAGTCACACTTGAAAGAATCCTTTCAACTCGGATCGGAGACTCATTAGTGACAGAATAAAAAAAAAGGGGAGAAATGTTGGACTCAATGCACTCATTCCCACCACGCAGGGATATTCAAAAGTACCCATTTGCGAGATGGCCTGCCAAAAACCTCCTGATGGGTTGCTTGGATTAGCCTTTGTGAGTCTTGCAATGGAGATATTTACACTTCACATTAGCAAAGTGATGAAAGGAAGACGAAAGGAAAAGAAGAAGTAGAAAAACAAAATACAGGAGCTGCTGTAAAGGCAGCCACTCCCGCGGCGCTATCTTGAAGTCAAAACAACAACAACAAAAATAAATAATGTGATGTCATGTAATTTGTTATATGAATCACATCTAGATGAAAGAAGAGAGGATCAAAGCGTCCTTTTCACCAGTAGATCAGGGATGCCATGATGAAATGTGCACGTCTGCTACAAGCTAAATGTTGAAAGCAAACACGTAGCCGTAGCGTCCATTGACAAAAAGAGACTGTTTGACATCTCCTGTCGCACATACTGTAAATCGGCTTCAATTCCAAGCCGCGACAAGTTCCACATACGCATCGACGCTCTGCACTGATGCTCTTTTCTTCTCATCGCGGGTTCCTTAAGTCATGCATCCATCCAAACGTGTGTGTGTGTGTGTGTGTGTGTGTGTGTGTGTGTGTGTGTGTGTGTGTGTGTGTGTGTGTGTGTGTGTGTGTGTGTGTGTGTGTGTGTGTGTGTGTGTGTGTGTATGTGTGTGTGTGTGTGTGAGAGATGATACCTGCCATCCATGTTGAACCAGCCACCTGAAACCTTTTTTCATCCTTGCAAAGTCCCAATCCAGTCCAGTCCGGTTAGAATCGCGAGCGACCCAACCTGGTCATGAAAAAAAGGACGACATTACACAATGACAAGCACTTCTGTCGCAAACGGGAAAAGCGCCTGAGCCGAAATGGAGCTTTTCTTTGCATTGTGGATCGGAAACTTGTTGCACTTTTGCCAAGCCGCCATTTACACAAACCACTGGGCCTTACGGATCAAAGGAGGTGCTAAATCCGCAACGGGAATAGCTGAGAAATATGGATTCACAAATATGGGACAGGTACAATCAGTCGCCATCTTCTTAACTCATTAGCTATAGCACAGATCAATTTGTTGTGCGCTCTAGATGTAATATGTGAAGACGATGAAACATTTCAATGGCTTCCCCAAATGCACAACACAATATCATGTGGCCCATCGCAAAAAGACGAGTTTGACACCCTTGAGCTATAGCTAGCTACATAGCTAGCTATTAATTTATAAAACGCTAAGAAATGGGAACAGTTGATGCTCCATTGTGGTGTTTAAGTCTTTCATTGATTTTTTTTTTTTAATGGATGGATTATGGTTGCCGTCCTCTGCGCAAACAGTACATACAGTATACCATATTTTCCGGTGTTGATAGAGATTAGACAGAATAACAAGTTATCATATTTAAAAGTTTCATGCTGTTATATGCTTAGTCAACATGCGTGACTCGAATACACAATAGAAGTACAGACAACCTGGGGTCAATCTGAGGTCAACAGACACAGCAAGTTAAACTGTCGTCTTCATCTAGGAGATCTGGCCTCGGACAGAATTTAGGACTTGGGAAACTCCTTTATCACCGAAGCAATTTACGACTTGAAACTCCTTCACAGGAAGAGCTCATTTGCCAGGTTATGGAAGAGACAATGTTTTATTGCTTACAGCTGTTCGCGTTTAGAACGCCCAGGGGCATGGTATTCTAATCAAGAAAACTATGTTTTACTAATGTATCACTTAAATTTGCATATACTCTCAATAAATAGCATGGTAGAGCTATTGTGGCTCAATATTATAATAATAATACTTCACATATAAGGCGCACGGTCATCTTTTGAAGAAAATTAAGGCTTTTGGGTGTGCGTTATACACCGGAAAATACGGTACATTGTATCCAACTTTCCAATGAGGTGGCGTGTTGAGTATAGTGAACCCAAACACAGCAAAGCCATATATAAAACAGCATTCATTATACGACAGGCAGCCGTAAATTGTACTTTGGGAAGGGGTGCAGTAAATGAAAATGTATTCTACGCAATTTGCTGTGCAACATCTGCCTGGGCGGGGTGATATTTATGATCTTTTTCCGGTGCTGGGCAGGGAGGCGGGTGGAGGGGGTATAAGCGCGGGAGGGATTTAGGTATCAAGTATTAAAACACTGATCAAATGCGACAATCAAAGCAGGCGCGTTGAGTCGCCGTAAAGCAACGGACGACAAAATATATAAATAAAGCGAGAGGTAATGAAGTGTCGCTGTAAGCCGCGGCGGATTTCAGTTAAAATATTAGTTTAATTACGACAACGGCAACGCTTGTGTCGGGTTTAATTTACACCGTCTTTCACCCCGTGCGCCCATTTAATTTGCCTTAGTCGTATAATATTAATTATTGGAGCGGTTAACCTCGAAGCAGCAGGCCCGCCACTGTTTTAATCATATAGGAATTTATCTTCCTTAACCTGGGAACGGTACAAAATCTGTAAAAGTATGGAAAAGGGAGTGCATTAATTAGTGAGGACAAAAATGGAAATAATCATCGTTTTAAAAAGTAAAACAAATGGGAGTTATTATAACAGTTGAGAAAATAAGTCTCTGTGCGGATGATATGATGGACTGGAGGTCAGAAATCGATGTGAAACATTCTGAATAGGAGCTCGATTTTATTCTTGTCGTTCGCCTTATGATTATCATACATTAAAGGACAACCGACGCTTCCGGACAAGTTGTGTCCATAATTTGTAAAATCACTTAAAATGACTACTGAGCGTATTTTACAAAGATTCCACGGCATAGAGCTATATTTTACGTTTTAAGATTCGCGCTGAATATTCAGGAAGTCTTGTTTTCGGGTTGATGACGATTCCTGATGTGACGTCACATAAGGAACGCCCCTGACCGTGAAAGTGACACACAATGCATTTTGGGTACTTTGTTTGGTCTGAAAACTTTGTATTGATCCATGTTGATGGCAAAATTAGAAGGAAAATGCTACATTGGAGTCCTGATGGCTCGAATTGATACGGGAGGACTTTTTTAATCGATTGCAAACATTTATGCTTTCCTCTTCAGAACTATTTGAATCATATAAATAACGGGATGAGAAACAAGAAAGCATCTTCTCCGAATCTGAAACCATTGTTTTGATTCTAGAGCAAGGCAAGACGTCCTGGCGTGACGTCACAAACAAGGGGGCGGGACCTTCTGAAACTCGGCATCTCCGAGGTCATTTTGAAGTAGTTTTGGGTCACGAAGTCATTTTTATTGGTGTTTTGCATTTGACTAAAAATATCAACCGCGTGTTTTGGGTATTTTAGATTTTCTGATGTCAGTTAGGAAACAACAAAATGGTGTCGGTTGTCCTTTAAATGATCCGGCTCGAAAAAATAAAAGTGGCTTATGCCATGACGTCTTGAGGCGACTAACGTTTCGCGGCTTGAAAAATGACGCTCAGGTGTACGGTTACCACGCGATTGATAATTTATTTGCTGAGTGTTGTCACCTGGTGACTAAATTATGCATTTTCTATTACGATGCAAAACAGCGCCTGGGTGTTCTTATTAAGTGACTTTGGTGAAAGGATCAAGAATTACTACATAGTTGTCACGCTAGTATAATACGCTAGACGTTTGACCATAATCCATTCCAGAAAACTGTTTAAAAATCGATTTGTTTGAAAACCAAAACATCACTTTCCATGATAATCAATGTAACATTTTTGAATCCGTTACAAGTCTAGAAAACAACTTTTTTAAAGGTCTGTGTAAGCTCTTAGTCGTACAGGAGTGGTCCATCGATGAGAAGGTTTCTTCAGCCGTCATCTGTACTTTTTTGAAGGTGTCGGACGTTTTGCTTCTTATCCAAGAGGCTTCGTCAGCGAACTAAACATTTTTGCTGGTAGTTTTGGCCCTATATATATATCCCTACTGTCCAGACGTGGCGGTGCCAGACTCTGCTATGATTGGTCCATGCTCTCAGGTTGGGGGGAGCAGAGGACTACTCCCTGAGACTACACTGATTATTTCTATTGTCCTGATTACTTCTATTGTCCTTCCTAATTGCCCCATTTGCTCTGGTATCGCCTCATCAGCGCAAGTAAGCCTATGTTGCCTAAGAAGTCTGTTGTACAAATGATCCAAATTAAACCTCACCCCACCATGGCGATTTAGTGAAGGATTTTTGCTGTTTTATGAAAATAGCTTCTTTTACTCCCCTTTCAACTTTTTTAAAGCACATTTTAACTATTTTACAGCATAAACAGGATAAACACGTAATAATAGAGCAGGACATTTGTAAAATACTCTTAAAATACTGTAATATGTTTTATTTTCACTAATTTTAACATTAACATGAATATTAGAACATAAAAACATCTTTCTCTCTCTCAGCTATCTTTGGGCAGTAGGCAGGGGACATCCTGAACCAGTTGCTCACCAATCACAGGGAACACTAACTTTTCAAACCATCCTCTGCTTGCTTTAAAATCATACTTTTCAGGACCAATGCTAGGATTTGTATTTTATTTTTTGCACACCCAGATCGGACAGCTGAGGAGTCATTACATGTTTCGCCACCCCGAAACGCCGGTGCGGTTCTCAGTTCCTAATGAAAAGTTGACAGCACGTGTCGCCATGGATATCAAGGTACAATATATGGATTGTTGATAGATTATTGATTAGATGTAGATCTATAACCATAAAATGGGATGTTTGTGGAAGTATATTTGCTAATTGTTCATTTCGTGTGGTTATTTTATTTTATTTTATTTTATGATACCTTACAAGTTGGCACATTTGTTTTTTAAGGTGGAATGGCTGCAACAGCAGGCGATCCAGAAAAGAATCAGAAGAACTTTGTACTCCTTCAGCAACAACAGTTCCCAAAGTGGAGATGCGCTTCATCAGCACCTTGCCTCCCACTTGAAACACCTCAAAGAGCACAAGCCTTGGTACAATGTGAGTCGATTGTATAGCGGGACCATCTGGCCTTCTCTTCACTATTTATTTTTTCGGACTTTTTACTTTTTCACCCTGCACTACTCTCAACTTAGTCAAACACGGATTTGGATATTTCTTCATTTACAATGCAGCTCTGCGGTGATGACCCCAAAGGCCGACCTCCCATGAACATCGCTGCGGCCTGGGGGAGGGGCTACACCGGCAAGGGGGTGGTGGTCTCCGTCTTAGATGATACAATCGATGGAGAGCATCCAGAGCTGAAAGCGAATTACGTAAGTACCCACCGGGATGGGATGTGAGGAGGCCAGGGGGTGGCGGGTGGGGGTACATTAATCATGATCAATTTAGCGCAGCGCTTAGTGTAAGAGCGCATAACAGAGACAGATCCAGCAGCCGTGATGCATCTTTTGGGCCAAAATGCTCGGAGAGGACGATTGGAATGGACACGAGATGTCTGATCCACTTAGGCATTGGGCGGACTGGTGGACAATGCTCTTTGTGATTGTTTTGATGAAACGGAGATGGATGGCTGCTGGCAGCTGGGTATAGATATGTGCAGTTGCTCATAATCGAATCTCGTTCAGGATGCGCTCGCCAGCTTTGATGTGAAGGGACAAGAACGACATCAGACGGCTGCCAACTAGTGAGAACTCCTTTCCGACTTAGATGTCCTCTACGACAGATCTCCTCCAAATGTTGACCTTTTCCTTTAAAGGACAACCGACACCTCCAGAACAAATTGTGTACATAATTTGTAAAATCACTTCAAATGACTTCTACTGAGCGCATTTTACAAAGATTCCACCGCATAGAGCTATATTTTACGTTTTAACGCTGAATATTCAGGAAGTCTTGTTTTTGAGTTGGTGACGATTCCTGACATGGTGTCACGTCAGGAACGCCCCTGACCGAGAAAGCGACACACGATGCATTTTGGGTACTTTGTTTGGTCTGAAAACATCGTGTTGATCAGTGTTGAGGGCGAAATTAGAAGGAAAACTACATAAATAACGCAATGGTGAATCATTGTGTGTCGCAGCCAATTGCGGTAGCACGCATAAAGAATGTGTAAGTTTACACAAATTTCCAGCGGACAAATCAGCCATTTCCAACTGAACTTGTACGCCATCTTGTGCATTTTCTGGCTCGAATTGATACGGAAGGACTTCTTTAATCGATTGCAAACATTTATGCTTTCCTCTTCAGAACTATTTGAATCATATTCATAACTGGATGAGTAACAAGAAAGCATCTTCTCCGAATGTGAACTCTCTGAAGCCGTTGTTTTGATTCTGGAGCAAGGCAGTGTGTGAAAGAGTATTATGGCGTGACGTCACGAATAAGGGGGCGGGACTTTCTGAATCTGCCCAGTTCCAAGCTCATTTTGTGGCAGTTTTGGGACACTTTAACTCATTTTTATTGGTGTTTTGCATTTGACTAAAAATATCAGCCTGCGTGTTTTGGGTATTTTAGATGCTTTAAAACGTTTTTCTGATGACAGTTAGGAAACAAAAAAATGGTGTCGGTTGGCCTTTAATTCATGCTCCATTTCCCCCTGATTCTCTTGTAATTGCATGCATAAATGAATATGCAAATTCCCGACTCCGTTTAGACTTTTGTCTTCTCGTTGGTTTGATGTCACGGAAATAGTCGCCCTCATACAATATGCATCCGGGGGCTCATGTTCTGATGTTTCTCGCAGCCACGGGACTCGGTGTGCGGGAATGGTAGCCGCCGCCATGATCGCTAATCACTCCGCGTGCACAGCGGGAGTGGCTTTCCGTGCTAGGATTGGAGGTGAGTCCACCAAAGAAGTCTCAGAAGTGATCCCAACTCGTGATCCCGTCTCACCCGTAGGCGTTCGGATCCTGGGTGGGTTGGACGGTGAAGTGACAGACATGGCGGAGGCTAGAGCGCTGAGCTTTAAACCGCAGCATGTTGATGTCTACTTGGCTAGCTGGGGGCCGGAAGATGACGGCGCTACTGTGGATGGACCTGGACCCCTGACTCGCCTGGCTTTGGAGAACAGCATCCGAACTGTGAGGATGTGTCAAATTTCCAGTTCCTGATACTCGAAAAACGTATCCTGGAAAGTGTCCTTGAGAGTTTTCAAAGGCGCTTAGAAATGAAATGCCATCCATCCAGCCAATTGCAAGGCACACAGAGCCAAACGACCATTGGCTCTCACGCAATTTTCGGTGACAATTTGTGGGAGGAAACCAGAGGACCTGGAGAAAACCCATGCGGGCCCGGGGAGAACATGCATACTTCACACAGGGAGGCCAGAAAGGGTCTTGAAGTCATGACCACTGCACTGTGAAGCTGGCATGCTAACCACTCGACATTGAAAAAAGGGGGGGAGGAGAATACAGGTAACATCCGACTTACGACCGGCTCGACTTACGACCACAACCTCCAGACCGTATTAATTATACGCCTAGCACCGCAACGCGATAGCAGGCCGGCAACGCGTACGACAATTTTGGCCAGCCAGCATCTCACTCTCGCACAGCAATCGACCGTGTGATGGCACCAGGGGGGAGTTTAGTTTGAGAGTCAGCCTCCGAGTCTCTATTCAACATTTTGAATGGACTTTGACTTACGACCATTTTGACTTACGACCGTTTGGTCGGAACGGAACTCGGTCGTAAGTCAGATGTTACCTGTATACAGCAATTAACTCTCAATTGCTGTCAAATCCGTTTTTTAATGGATACAGGCGAATAAAATTTTCACTCTGATTTGTTCTTTCATACAAAATGTCAACACTCTGAATGATGCTCAGACACAAACCTGACTACAGCTTCTAAAATAAGCCGCCTCTAAAAACGCAATACCTTAAAGTATTACCCACACTTAAAAAAATATTTTACATTGAACCTGCTGCTCCATTTTTCTATCATGAGCCTCCAAGCCTCAGTGGTGACCGGATGATTAAAAGAGTAGCGGTAGCCGCTATCGGAGCAAGGCTTGTAAAAAGTTTCAAGGACGTTTCCCTTCTCGTTAATGAGGCTCACGCTTGATTAATGGCCTCGGTCTGCCGCTCTAATTAACAACAGGGTCGACACGGCAAGGGCTCTGTTTACGTCTGGGCAGTGGGAAGCGGCGGGAGGAGAGGTGACCACTGTTCGTGTGACGGCTATAGCAACAGCATCTACACGATTTCAATCAGCGGAGGCGATCACAGCGAAACGAACCACCAGGAAAGCTGTTCGGCCATACTGGCTGCAGCCGCATGTGCTTCACAGTCACAACAGAGTTGCGGGATGAGGAAATGGGGCGCGGCCCTTTCCGTCTCGGCGGCGGCGGGCGTTATCGCACTCGCCTTGGATGCTAAGTATGCTCGCCGCTATTCCATCGTAACTAATACGTGAAATTAATCGTGCCGATGACTGTGTCTGACCTGTTTTCAGTCCTCTGCTCACGTGGAGGGACGTTCAGCATATCATTGTTCTCACGTCAGATAGTCGACTGGTCGCCGCGGGTGACTGGCAAATGAATGGCGCTGGACACAAAGGTAATATTGTATAGTACGGGAAAAATAAAGAAAAAAATGGATCTGCGTTTGTGTTATAGGATGCATCAGTTGGCCCCTTGTGTCTGAAAAGGGGGCCAAATTCTAAAATTGATGGGCCCGATTTAACTACATTAGTAGAATACCAATCTGATTATAATAAACCAAAATGCATTCATTGGAGCATGATATTTCTAAATTGCAAATAAAATAAAAAAATTATTTGACTAAAATATATTTCCTAATACAGGTAACATCCGACTTACGACCGAGTTTTGTTCCGACCAAACGGTCGTAAATCAAAATGGTCGTAAGTAGAAACGCATTCAAAATGTTGAATAGAGACTCGGAGACTAAATGAGTGGAAAACTCCCCTCTCTGGTGCCATCACACAGTCGATTGCTGTGCGAGTGTGAGATGATGGCTGGCCAAAATTGTTGTACGTGTTACCGACCTGCTAGCGTGTTGCGACGGCAGGCGTAGAATTAAAAGTTCATAAATAGGGTAAGGAGGTCGTGGTCGTAAGTACGGGTGGTCGTAAGTCGAGTCGGATGTTACCAGTATACAAAATTTTAACTCAGGTCAAATAAAATATTCATACATAAAATAAATGTTTTCTATTTTCTTTAGTTACTTCGGTATTACAGAAAAGACAGAAAACAGACTTTGCATGATATTTCTTGCTGTTAAAATGCGTAAATGACGCAAGATGCATCCCGGGTGTCATACCCGTGATATGATACGACATTGAAAATGTCGCCATAAGACAAAATCCCATCATATTTAACCTTAACGTAATACATCATAACACTGTCGCGTCAGTGTGACGGCTTGTCGGCCGAGAACAAGTCCCGCCTCCTCCGCCCCTTGTTAATAATTATCCCCGGCCTTAATTGAATGAAACCTTTGCTGGCATTCCTAACTTGTTTCATTAATAGACTTTAATTACATTTTTAATAATACCATCAGCGGAGTTAAGAACTTGCCATGTTTAATGACTTTTAGTCGGCCTATAAGTATGACAATGACTTTAAATCACATTAAAATAATTTTTAAAAAAAGATTACGTTTCGCACAATAGAAAAATCAATAATGAATGCAGTGTTTTGTTTTGTTTATGTGTCAGTGAGTCACCTGTATGGCTTTGGCCTACTGGATGCAGAGCGAATGGTCCTACAGGCAACGCGATGGCGACGGGTTCCCCCGCAGCGCGCGTGCACGGTCAAGCAGTCCATTCCGTCGACGAGGTATGATGACATGACGCGGCTCATTCGCAACCTAAATATAGCCAAGGCATATGACATCATCCCGTTGAATATTTCCAATTAAATCAGAAGCCACACTTTTAAACTTAAAGGACAACCGACACCATTTTTTTTGTTTCCTAATTGACATAAGAAAAACTTTTATAGCATCTAAAATACCCAAAACACGCAGGCTGATATTTTTAGTCAAATGCAAAACACCAATAAAAATGACTAAAAGTGTCCCAAAACTGCCACAAAATGAGCTCGGAACTGGGCAGATTCAGAAAGTCCCGCCCCCTTGTTCGTGACGTCACTTCAGGACACTCGTTCACAAACTGCCTTGCTCCAGAATCAAAACAATGGCTTCAGAGAGTTGAGATTCTGAGAAGATGCTTTCTTGTAACTCATCCAGTTATGAATATGATTTAAATAGTTCTGAAGAGGAAAGCATACATGTTTGCAATCGATTCTGTATTGGCATTTTCGTGTTTATTATGTTTGTTAAAGTCATTATCAGTGCCTTGAACACTGGGTCAGAAAGGACAGTAATTTCATCTGTGCTGTATGTCATGCATTTCAGCATATTTGACAATAAAGCTGACTTTGATTAATGTAGCACCCAGAAAATGCACAAGATGGCGCACAAGCTCCGTTGGAAATGGGCTGATTTGTCCGCTGGGAATTTGTGTAAACTTACACCTTCTTTATGCATGTTACCGCAATTGGCTGCGACACACAACGATTCACCATCGCATTATTTATGTAGTTTTCCTTCTAATTTTTCAGATGAAAAAAAGTACCCAAAATGCATTGTGTGTCGCTTTCTCGGTCAGGGGCGTTCCCTCTGTGACGTCCCTTAGGGGATCGTCATCAACTCGAAAACAAGACTTCCTGAATATTCAGCGCGAGTCTTAAAATGTAAAAATATAGCTATACGCGGTGGAATCTTTGTAAAATGCGCTCAGTAGAAGTCATTTGAAGTGATTTTACAATGCAACTTGTCCGGAGGTGTCGGTTGTCCTTTAATCGACCTAGAAATGCACCCACTGGCACGCTTTTATTGAAGGGTTGCACAGCTAATGCTAATTAGCCAAAAGTCCAAACGGAGTGCTCTGATGCCATCCTCGATACGAATGGCGATCGTTGCTGTGAGTTGATAATGAGTATTGTTCGCTGCCGCCCGTGAACTCCCGTGGTGGCGGGAATGTTGTCATTGTTTTACGATATTTCCAACAGAATCATAAATCGGGGAGGCGCGGTGACATCGGTGCTGGAGACGTCCGTCTGCTTGGAATCGTCCCGAAGGCGGATGCACGTGGCATTCGTGGAACACGTGGTGGCCCGTGTCACGGTGGCTTGCAGTCGCCGTGGCGACCTTTCCATTACGCTCACGTCGCCCTCGGGTACCGTGTCACGGCTTCTCGATAAAAGGTAGCATTTCCACCTCACTCTCCTCATGCTGTGTCGCCCATTACCGCCATCCGGCAGCACTTAGTCCTGCTGTGCTAAAATCCTGCAATTTTGAGGGATTTTCCTGTGCTTCTGATATTTTAGTGTATCTAAAATTTCCGTTCGTGTGATATTAATTCCTAAATGATATGGGTCTGGAGTTATTGATTGATTTATGTATTTATGTATTTATTTACTCATTTACTCCTTTATTTACTCATTTATTTATTCATTTATTTATTTATATGTATTTACTTATTTATGTATTTATATATTTATGTATTTATATATTTATGTATTTATTTATGTATGTATTTATTTATGTATGTATTTATTTATGGATGTACATATTTATTTATTTACTTGTTTATTTACTCATTTACTCCTTTATTTACTCATTTATTTATTTATATGTATTTACTTATTTATGTATTTATATATTTATTTATTTATGTATACATTTATGTACAGTAAAGTCTCGTTATATCGATATCGGATATATCGATAGTCCCGGTTATATCGATACTATTTCTATGTACGCACGGAGAAAATTACATGCAAACAGGGTCGGATATATCGATAGTCCCGGTTATATCGATATTTTTACGGACTCCCTTGAATATCGATATAACGAGACTTTACTGTATGTATATATTTATGTATGTATTTATTTTTTTATTTTTTTATATGGTGATTTTTATTATCATTTAGGCCTCATGACAATTCCACCGAGGGCTTTCGCCACTGGGAATTCATGACCACTAACTGCTGGGGGGAGCAGGCGGCTGGGGAATGGACTTTGAGCATTCGTGACTCACCCTCCGAAGGGAGAGAAAATTCACAATCGGGTGAGCTTGTTAGCATCTTTGTAACAAACTAAAATATAATTAAAAAAAAAGGCAAAGTGAAGTGACAGATCTCTACGCCGCGTGTTTTTTTGCGCAGGTACGCTAGAAAAGTGGTCACTGGTCATTTATGGCACCGCAAGTCCGCCGTATCGCGTTCACCGTCGGTTTGTGCGTTCGCCCGAGATCCCGAACTATGTCGACTTTGCTGAAGACTACACAGGTGTGTGTTCGCCACTCAAATGTAGAACTTTGCAACTTTTTATGTAGCAGTACAGTGTATAGAGTCGTCTATGTCTCTTTAACTCATTCCATGCCATTCGCGGATTTATTCGGGAATTGAATCAGAAAACCTTTATTCGTCCCACAATGGGGACATTTGCAAAATACGACGTAGAGCGCCATTCTCGATTTTTTTTTTTTTTTTTTTTTTTTTTTTTTTTGCTTGGGTGCCGATAAAGCGCTGGTCAGACCTCCAGCAATATTGTTCCCCTTTTATCCATGTTAGTGCTTCAGCTGTTGTTCAAGCACTATATAAATTAATATGTATTGCATTGTATTTTGGACAGCCGCCCTCATTTCAGGCTCATATAACTCCGGACCCATGTTATTTATGAATTAACTCTTTTTTTTCTGATGAAAGAAGAGAGTCTAAAGACATTTTCTGTGTAGCTCTTTCTCTTGTTTCTATTTATAATTGTATTTTATTGATTGTGTTCTATTTGTGATAGAATTTTATTTATCATAGTACTTATGCTTGTCTGTGACTGTAAAGTAATAATAATATAGTAATAAGCGCCTATCAAAACTCTCAAGGTCACTTTACAGACACAGGATCAGTTTTTCTGCGGGTGAGCAGCGGCAGCCACATGCGCCAGCGTTCACACTCAACCGAGAAGTAACTTAAATAGATAGAAAGCTAGCTAGCTAGCAAAAGTGTCCTATAGAGCTTTGAAAGGCGCTTAAAATGAAATGTATTATTATTATAACGATTCTAACGCTGTACTGAATGTTTATGTAGTCCTAAAACTCAATATTCTGTGGGTCCTGATATTCGAGTGACAATGACACATTTTTTGCACATGTCTGGCAGTGAATGAGTTAACTTCGAATGAAACACTTTTCTGCATCTTTGCACTTCCAGGACCTTGCGACTCAGAGTGCACCGACGACGGCTGCGAGGGTCCCGGCCCGTGGCAGTGTGTCACATGTGTACATTTTTTCCTTAAGTTCAAGAACAACACAAGGTAGGACCGTATAATCACATTTACCTGAAACAAGAACGAGTCTCATATCTCCCGACAGAATGTGCGTGTCCACGTGCCCGCGAGGATTTTGGGGTGACAGACGGCGCTGCAAGCGTTGTTTCGCCACCTGTGAGAGTTGCACGGGAAGTCGCGGTGACCAGTGCACTTCCTGTCAAACTGGTCATTACTTGACCGAGGGGACCTATACCTGCACCGCCGGCTGCGAGGAGGGCTACTTCCTGGATCACGGTTGACTTTCTGACCTTTTTGTCGAATGAGAAAGAGAAAATGTGGTTTTGTAATAAACGGCGCTTTGCAGAATGCTAACTTAATTTCAAGTGTTTGAGTAAGACGGCGAGCTCACCGGGGCGTATTGTTTGAATTATGCCCCGCAGATGCAAAGATGTGCAGGAAGTGCGGCGAGAACTGCTCGAGGTGCACGTCCCCCAGCATCTGCAGGGAATGCAAAGCAGACACAAGGTGAGCCGAGCATCCGATGAGGCCGCCGACAAGCGTCGAGTAAACAACTTGTACTCCTCCCGCAAATTATTTGGAACACAAGTGTCAGAGATGTTCAATCGGACACCGTGGACAAAGACTCGAACCCAGAAAGATTGTCTTTTACTGCTGGCAGGAGACGCAGCCTTTCATGACTGACGTCTGAATTCTGCAGCTATCTGCCAAGCTATTTATTGAGAGTATATGCAAATTAAAGTGATACATTAGTAAAACAGTTTTCTTGATTAGAATACCGCACCTCTTGAGTTCTAAGCACGAACAGCTGTAAGCAATAAAACATTGTCTTTTCCATAAACTGATAAATTTGTAACCTGGCTAATGAGCTCTTCCTGTGAAGGAGTTTCAAGTCGTAAATTACTTCTGTGATAAAGGAGTTTCCCAAGTCCTAAATTCTGTCCAAGGCCAGATCTCCTAGATGAAGATGAGTTTAACAAGCTGTGTCTGTTGACCTCAGATTGACCCCAGGTTGTCTGTGCTTCAATTGTGTATTCGCATAAGCATATAACAGCATGAAACTTATATGAAATATGATAACTTCTTCTCCATCAACAAGCAATTTACATGAAAGGGATTTACCGTATTTTCTGGAATATAAGGCGCACCTTTAACGAATGACATATTTAAAAACCTTTTCCATACATAAGGTGCACCGCATTATAAGGGGCTCTTTTAATGTATGACAAAAAAGCAAAAAAAATATATATTTTTTTAACTGGGATCCAGTAGCTCTAAAAAGAATTGACTTCATCCTAAAAAAACTGAGATAAATAATAATAATAATAATACATTTTTAAGCGCCTTTCAAAACTCTCAATGTCACTTAACAGTCACTGTTAGATGTTTTTCTGCGGGTGAGCAGCGGCAGCCACATGTGCCAGCGTTCACTCAACCCGGAAGCAACTCAAATAGATGGAAAGCTAGCCAGCTAGCTAATACATGGCTAATAGATAGCTACCCAGAAAGCGAGCTAGATAACAGCTAGTGGATCAATTGGGGATTTTGTACCAAAAAAGAGTAAAAAAAAAACAACAGCTGTCAGCTCAAACTCAACAAAAATTCTGCTTCCCTTCGATTCATTTTGAATTGTCTCCTGCGTTCAAGGAAATGATCGAATCCGATCAGCGCTGCGCTATTTTTAGAACAAGCCTGCAGACATCACTGCGGTGACCCCTGCTTTCCAAGTTTGCCGTCGAGATCTTTAATGTGCACTTAGCCCAACTGACCTCGTGTCCGTTGCGTTCGCCGGGCTCTCGTCGAGTGAGTCACCCCCGACCGACGCCGTCGCATGATTGGCTGTGGTGATGTTTCTCTTCTCCCTCTCTCTTTCTTTCTTTTTTTATCCACCGCCGTTCCAGTCTGCATGGGAACCGGTGCCGGCGGAGTTGCGCGTCGGGAATGTACTACGACGAGGTTGAGGGCCTGTGCAAAACTTGCCATGGGGCGTGCGCCACCTGCGCAGGTGAGATGTCAAAGTAGACACAAATTAAAGACATACAGTAAAGTCTCGTTATATCGATATTCAAGGGAGTCCGAAAAAATATCGATATAACCGGGACTATCGATATATCCAACCCTGTTTGCATGTAATTTTCTCCGTGCGTGCATAGAAATAGTATCGATATAACCGGGACTATCGATATATCCGATATCGATATAACGAGACTTTACTGTATTTGCAAGTAAAATAAAGTTATTAACTCATTCATTGCAAAAATGTGTCAACGCCAGTACCAGGGTTTTTATCATTTTCACTTAAATTGCAGGACCCTCCGAATATTGAGTTTTAGGAGACTAAACATTCAGTGCAGCGTAAGAAACCTTAGACTCTCTTCTTTCATCAGAATATAAGAGTTAATTCCTAAGTTATATGGGTCTGGAGTTATCTAAATTTGAAATGGGGGTGACTGTACAAAATACAATACATACATATCGATTTACATAGCGCTTTAACAAGGGCTAAAGCTGTGACAAAAGCGCTAACACTAGTGGAAGGGGGAAACCATCGCCAGAGGTCTGACCAGCGCTTTATCAACACCCCAAAAATTTTTGCAGATCCTTGAATCACAACTCGTAGAGCCCAACCGGCTCAGTTTTGTTGAGACGGGCTCTTATCTTCCCATTTTCTGGCTCATCAGGCGCTGGCGGGGAGGCGTGCACCCGGTGCGCCGACGGCTACCTGACGGAGGACTGGAGGTGCGTCTCCTCGTGCAGCGCTGGCTTTTTCGCCGTCATTCTCGCCGAGATAGCCGACGGGCGTGGGATGTGTAGGAGGTGAGCGCACTGGTGTGTGCTCAGGTGCGGGGGCAAGGTGTTTATCTGCTGACGGCAGGCCCGCTTCCCGTTTTGTGCTCCTACAGGTGCGACGCCAGCTGTCTCACCTGCGTGGGATCGAGCGGGGCCAGCTGCAGCAGCTGTTCCAGCGGACGCAGGCTCCGGGAGGGCGAGTGTGTTCTCCAAACGGCATGCGCAGATGGTCAGCGTCTGCCTGCTTTTATTGCCTCGCGTCTCCTGGTTGAAATAAGCACAACGGGAATCGGCTTGCGCTCGTTCTGTTGGTTGCGGTCACGCTTTCAACAATCGCTCATTGCATTTTTGGGGTGTCAAAATAGAATTACATATTCCACCTCAAAAATTTTAGTCGTTCGGTTGCCCAGCCATTACTCAAATGTTTTGCTTTAAGGACAACCGACAACATTTTTTTTGTTTCCTAACTGACATATTTTTAATATATTATATTATATTATATATTTGACAATAAAGCTGACTTTGATATCAGAAAAACGTATTATAGCATCTAAAATACCCAAAACACGTAGACTGATATTTTTAGTCAAATGCAAAACACCAATAAAAATGACAAAGTGTCCCAAAGCTGCCACAAAATGAGCTCGGAACTGGACAGAGACAGAAAGTCCCGCCCCCTTGTTGGTGACGTCACTGTTGGTCACACACTGCCTTGCTCCAGAATCAAAACAATGGCTTCAGAGAGTTCAGATTCGGAGAAGATGCTTTCTCGTTACTCATCCAGTTATGAATATGATTCAAATAGTTCTGAAGAGGAAAGCATACATGTTTGCAATTGATGAAAGAAGTCCTTCCGTATCAATTTGAGCCATCTGGACTCAAATGTAGCGCCCAGAAACTGCACAAGATGGCGCACAAGCACCGTTGGAAATGGGCTGATTTGTCCGCTGGGAATTTGTGTCAACTTACACCTTCATTATGCGTGTTACCGCAATTGGCTGCGACACACAACGATTCACCATCGCGTTATTTATGAAGTTTTCCTTCTAATTTCGCGAACAACACGGTGTTTTCAGACGAAAAAAAGTACCCAATATGCATTGTGTGTCGCTTTCTCGGTCAGGGGCGTTCCCTCTGTGACGTCACTTAGGGCATCGTCAACTGGAAAACAAGACTTCCTGAATATTCAGCGCGAGACTTAAAACGTAAAATATAGCAGCTATATGCGGTGGAATCTTTGTAAAATGCGCTCAGTTGAAGTCATTTGAAGACATTTTACAAATTATGAAGGCAACTTGTCGGGAGGTGTCGGTTGTCCTTTAAGTTTCGCTAGCGCCACTTCAACACCCCCACAGCCAAAAAAAAATGCTTTTCCTGCTTGTCTCGCAGGCGAAGTTGAGGATCCCGATTACAGCGACTGCATGACCTGTGAGGAAGGCTGCAAGCAGTGTGTGCTATGTGAGATCACACAAACTACTTCCCCCATCACAGGTTGAGCCCACCCGACCACACCGTGGGCAACACTCAAAATACATCAAAGTGCTCTCGCACTTTTGAAAAAAAAAGTACTCACACTGTATTTAAGATGGAGTATAGATAGCTAGCTATCTATATAGCTAGCAACTTATATAGATAGCCACATAGCTAGCTACCTATATAGATAGCTAGCTACCTATATAGATAGCTACATAGCTAGCTACCTATATAGCTAGATAGCTAGCTACCTATATAGCTAGCTAGATAGCTAGCTACCTATATAGATAGCTAGATAGCTAGCTACCTATATAGCTATATAGCTACCTATATAGATAGCCAGATAGCTACCTATATAGATAGCCAGATAGCTACATATATAGATAGCCAGATAGCTACCTATATAGCTATCTATATAGCTATCTAGCTATTTAAATAGCTATCTATAAAGCTATCTCGATATCTAGCTAACTATCTCGATAGCTAGATAGCTATCTAGCTAGCTATCTTGCTATCTAGCCATATACAGTAATGTCTCGTTATATCGATATCGGATATATCGATAGTCCCGGTTATATCGATATTTTTTCGGACTCCCTTGAATATCGATATAACGAGACTTTACGGTATATAGGTAGCTATCTATAACGGTAGCTATCTAGCTATCGATTAGCTAGCTTTCTATTAGCTGGCTATTAGCTAGCTTTCTATCTTTTTGAGTTATTCCGGGTTGAGTAAACGCTAGCGCGTGTGGCTGCCGCTGCTCACCCACAGAAAAAACTCATTGTGTGACTGTAAAATGACCTTGAGAGTTTTGAAAGGCGCTTATAAATGAAATGCATTATTATTATTATTGTAAAATTAGTTTGACTATTTTTCTTATCCATTCCTCTTCCCCTTTCCGACAGATAACCCCCGCCATTGCTTGTCCTGCAAAGAAGGCTTTTACAGGTAACGCCTTGCGTGATCTCGAATTCATCTCTCCTCGCACAGCCTTTCGCTTTACTGATCTGACCGACGTTTCGGCCTGGAAGAGTGAAATGGAATTTTTTTCAAAATGGACTTCATTGACCGCTTGCCGTTTTGTCTTCAGCTTCCAAGATGGCTGCTACAAAAACTGCCCCGCCAAGACGTACGGCATAGACGAGGAGATGACCTGCTTCCCTTGCGAGGACAACTGCGTAAGCTGTGACCAGCATGAGTGCTATTGGTGCGAAACAGACCTCTTCCTGTCAGGTAGCGCCTTTCCCACTATTCTGGCACTCTTTGAAGAATTTAATTCATATTTAGGGGTTTAATACTTACCATGCATAGTCCGGCAAAATATCTCTTTATTTTCTTTCAGACGGAAAGTGTGTTTCTATATGCCCTGAGGGATATTACGGCGACGAGGACACCAACGACTGTGAAGAGTGCCACATCGAATGCGCGTCCTGTAACGGCCCTGGGCGCGACGACTGCGTGTTATGTCCCGATGGCGCAACTCTGGAAAACGGACAGTGCGTGATAGACGACGTCTGTCCGGCGCTGACCTTTCGAACTGGTGAGAATAATAAATAAATATTTTACAATAAAGAATTACAAATACAATATTTCATCTTAAAGAGTCAATCAGCACGACTGAACATCTGCCAGACTTTGTGATGATTGATTGTGTATGTGGATTATTTAGCCCCCGTTCCGAGACTATAATAATAATACATTTCATTTCTAAGCGCCTTTCAAAACTATCAAGGTCACTTTACAGTCACAGGATCGTTTTTTTCTGCGGTATAAGACACCGCTAAGCACTCTCTTGCATTTTGGGGGGAGGAAAATCCTGTCACTTAAAATGAAAAATAACATTAAAACTATTTTGTGGGTGCATGTATTGTAATATTAGTTCATCAGACATAGATAATACAATTACTCATTTTATCACTGTAGAAAATATGCTTTTTTGAATGTTGCTGTGCCGATGACCATTTTGTGTATTTGGGGGCCTTTTACTGAGCGAGTTGCTTGTTCTGTAGCCACAAAGGGACATAAGTCTTCTTATGCCGGTCCCAAGCCCGGATAAATACAGAGGGTTGTGTCAGGAAGGGCATCCGACATAAAAGCTTGGCCAAAACAAATATGCGGATCAAACCTCTAAAGATGGAGGACACTGATTTGCTGTGGCGACCCCTTGAAAGCAAAAGAAGAAGAAAATATAATTAGTGAATGTAACTGATTTTATTACTGAAAATACAATACTGTATATTTAAAGGTCTTTAGACCAAAAAAATAGATCTAAATAAATCAGTTTTTCGACGGATATGAATACACATTAAATTAGCTATGAGGTAAAAATGAATAATAGATTATAAATAGTGTTTTAAGTACTTTAAGGATGAGTTAAATCCTGGGTCAACTTCGACTCACAAACACTAAAAGTGTGCTAACACAATACGAATGTGTCAATTGGAGAGCTTAAAATGAACATTTAAATTGAAAAAAACCGTCACTTACCAATCGTATTATTTATAATTCTCGGTAGTTTGGGACATGAACAACACAAGCCAAGCGTAAATTACTATTTTTGTGTCGAATTATATAGGTTTTATACTTGGAATTAATGTCACACCTGTGTTAGTAAATTCAATCAGTTGTCGCCTAGCTTTAGCTTCTGAGTTATCGTGTAAGTGAGCATACCTATCAATATACACTCAACATCGATGCTAACTGTTAGCAACATCGATGCTAACTCGTCGATGTTGAGTTGGCAACATATTGTTACGAGACCTAAATGTTTGTGTTCAAGCAAATTAAAACAAAAAAACGAACTTTCATGATGTTATTGGAATGTACTCTCAAAAACGACACAACGGTTTTTCGTGTAACGGGTTGTCTGTCACCTGTTGCTTCGCGTTTCCAAGCTGTCATGGCCCCGTGTGTGTTTTTTGGTCCTGCAGGTAATGGCGAATGTGAACGATGCCATCCATCATGCGAGTCCTGCTTTGGGAAAAACAAAAACCGGTGTAGCAAATGTACAAAAGGTATCTGGGGAATATCACGATAGAAATACTTGGAGATGTCCTTGGTTTTTTGTTTGTTTTTTTCGAAGAAAGCTTTTTTTAAAACATGATAAACAATGTCAACACCACAGGAAGCTTCCTGAGCCCTCAACAAACATGCGTGACAAAATGTCCGCCGGGTTCGTTTGGCGACCGGCTGAGCGGTGATTGCGAGCTGTGCCCCCCGGGGTGTTTGGATTGCGTGGACTTCGAGCACTGCATCAGCTGCGTGAGCCATTCCACCGCAATTTTATTCCTGCAGGGCGGCCAATGCGTCCAGCAGTGTGTCAGGTGAGAATTTTATTAACTCATTCGCTGCCAGACATGTCCACATAAAAACGTGACTACATACACATTCAATACAGCATTAGAAACCTTAGACTACATGTGTTAAAGTCAAAGCCCGGGGGCCAAATCTGGCTCACCACATCATTTTATTCGGCCCGTTAACGCAAATCAAAATGATGAAATTCCATGATGCTTGCTAATGTCTGAACCGAAATTTCAAATTGTCCCATTGTAAACCACAATAACAGTCATTTTTTTAAGACTTCCCCCCCGAGAGGAAACCATAACTACAATGTGGCCCCTGGCAAAAAATAACTGACATCTTATTTCACCAGGAAAAAAAAGGAGTTAAAGGACAACCGACGTCTCCGGACAAGTTGTGTCCATAATTTGTAAAATAGCTTCAAATGACTTCTGCTGAGCGTATTTTAATAAGATTCCACCGCATATTGCTATATTTTACGTTTTAAGACTCACGCTGAATATTCAGGAAGTCTTGTTTTTCAGTTGGTACGTACGTGACGTCACTAAAGGAACGCCCCTGACTGAAAAAAAAAGACACTTTGTAGCAGTCCTTCCATCACGTCAATGTATTTTGCTGTACTCGTTTGGTCTGAAAACCTTGTGTTGCACCCAAAAGCTGCCAGAAGAGGGCGTCCAAGCTCCATATAAGGAATTTATCAACCTGTGGAAACGGAGGTGGCCACAGGAGGTGGCCATTTTGGGCCATTGTTTTGATTCTCCAGCAATGCAAGACGTCTTGGCGTGACGTCACGAATTGGGGGCGGGACTTTCTGAAAATGCCCAATTCGCAGTTCAATTTTTTTGCAGATTTTGGACACTAAGTCATTTTTTTGGGCGTTTTGCATTTGAATAAAAATATCATACTGCGTGTTTTATGTATTTTAGATTCTATAGAACGTTTTTCTGATGTCAGTTAAGAAACAAAAAAGTGACGTCGGTTGTCCTATTATTGTTATATGGGTCTGTAATCCAGTATCTACAAGTCAGTAGACAAAAAAAAAAATCAAGTATATTTTACATATTTCGTCCATGATGTTTACATATATAAAAACATTGCGAAAGGCATCCTTGACGACTCTTTAAAAATAAATAAATCAAGTCCTATCCTTGACATATTCACAAGGCATCATTTGGACTTTTCTCCCTTGACATTTATGAGCAATTAAATCCACACTGCCCCGAGCGTCATGTCCTTGCACGCCATATCCTTGGATGTCCATTAGCGCTCAGACGACGTGGACAACCTGTCTTTATTACCTCCCCCAAGGAGCTTATTCCTGCATTCCAGTTGCAAAATGATGACCCCCTAGACCAGGAAGAAGAAGAAAAAAATTGAAACACCATTTAAATCCTTAGTTGTTAAATACAGGGTGACCCCAAAAAAGATGAACATTTCAATTGTAGCTTTGGTCTGTGTAAGCTCTCAGTCGTACAGGAGTGGTCCATCGATGAGAAGGTTTCTTCAGCCGTCATCTGTCCTTCCTTTGAAGGTGTCGGATGTTTCGCTTCTTATCCAAGAGGCTTCGTCAGCGAACTAAAATCTTTTGCTGGTAAGTTTTGGCCCTTTGACGACAATGAGGTTAAAATCTTAGCGAAGGAAAATAGATGGTTTGAAAGGGGAGTAAAAGAAGCTATTTTCATAAAACGGCAAAACCCTTCACTAAATCGCCATGGTGGGGTCAGGTTCAATTTGGATCGTTCCTACAACCGACTTCTTAGGCAACATAGGCTTAGTTATGCTGATGAGGTGATACCAGATCAAATAGGGCAATCAGGCCAGTCATAGACCCCATAATCAGGCAGGAAAATAGAAGTAATCAGTGTAGCCTCAGGGAATAGTCCTCTGCTCCCCCCCAACCTGACAGTAGGGACCAATCATTGCAGAGTCAGGCACTGCCACGTCTGGACAGTAGGGATATCTATCTATATATATATATATATATATATATATATATATATATATATATATATATATATATATATATATATATATATATATATATATATATATATAAGGCCACAACTACCAGCAAATTTTTAGTTTGCTGACGAAGCCTCTTAGATAAGAAGCAAAACGTCCGACACCTTCAAAGAAGTACAGATGACGGCTCATCTACATCATATGTGGCGATCTATCAACAATGGAGGAGTGTATCGACATTTTTTTTTAACTAAATATGTAAATACCGCTAAAAATACACACATTTTAATTCATCACAAATGATCTCGACAGAGGTTACCCAATCGATCAGGTGTGCCGAAACTGCACGTCGGGCTGCGCGTCCTGCAAGAACGCAACTTCTTGCCAGAGCTGTGAAGAACCACTGTTACTTCTCAATCACCAATGCGTGCGGGAATGTCCCGCGGGCTATGCGCTTCATATCCGGGAATGCAGACGCTGCCCTCCGACCTGTAAAGAATGCGACCGTTTTGGAGAGTGCACAGGTAATGCAAAATGGTTGTCAATCAAAGTTATTCTAAGATGTGAGAGAGCGTGTGTGAGTGCGTTTGGGTTTGCATATGTGTGAGACTGTGTATGAGATGGAAGTTTTCACACACACAGTCACATCCACATTGCCTCGAGCTCTAACTCTCACGCCATTTCCATTCCAACACTCTCACACTATCTTGCTCTCACATATTTCACTCAAATTTGCTCTCATAGAATTTTTCCGACTCCCAGCACACTCACACTGCCTTATATTTTACCCACTAAGACTCTCACCCACATTCTCTCTCACTCACACAGCGGAAGAAATAGTTAAATCATAAGTTATATGGGTCTGGAGTTATCTGAGCTTGAAATAGGGGTGGGTGTCCAAAATACAATACAATACAATACATACATAAATAGACAAATAAAACGATAAATAAATAAAAAGAAATACATTAATTAACACACAAATGGCATTATTTACTCATTTCTCAATGTATTTTTCATGTTATTATTATTTTTATTTACTCACGTTTATTTATTTATTTATGTTTGTGTTTATTTATTTATACAAAATCAATGAGAATTAAATCTCAGTGAAATTTAATCGCACAGCAATTGACTGGGGGGGGGGGGGGGGGCTGCGAGTCACCCTCCGAGTCTCTACTCAACATTTTGAATGGATTTTGACTTACGACCATTTCAACTTACGACCGTTTGGTCGGAATGGAACTCTGTCGTAAATCGGATGTTACTTGTATTTTATTTTGAAATCTAAATATTAATGTTGTTTTTGTGTTTATTATGATTATTTTTCCCCCCCCCCCCCCCCCCCCCTACAGGGAAGTGCATCCTCAGAACCAACCCGGAATTCAGAAACGAGGAGGAAGACGATAGTAGAGGCAACCTGGTGATCTTCATTATAGCGTGCGTCCTTCTCATCGGTGGACTTACCGGCGCCGTTGCCATTTTCTTAATCCAGCGATGTCGGTCGAACGGGGCTCCTACTGAGGCCACCCCGCACGGCTACAAGAAGCTGGGTTCCAATTCCGGTTCAGCTGGATACAGCGCCTCATCGTCTTCTTACTATAAAGGCACGCAGATGGTGGATTTGGGCGTTTGCCATTCGGTGGCGAAAGGGGACCAAGATGAGGACGAGGAGGACATTGTGTATTTGAGTCACAACGGGACCGTCTACAGGAAGTTCCGCTACGGACAACTCGGGGATGACGATTTGGAGTACGACGACGAGAACTACACGTCAATCAATCCGGTCTTTGTTTCCCACCTGAAATAAGGATGAAGGATCTCCAAATTAATTGCGATGACTTCTTCGTTATTGATACAGATCGATAAAAGTGTGGAATTGTCATCATTTTGCCCCACATACCTATCTGACCTTCTTCAAATTTCTATTCCCTCTCGTGACCTCAGATCCTCTTCCTCCTTTGCCCATGTCAGCACGAAGGTGGACAGAGCTTTCAGCTGCTCTGCTCTACTCTGGAACTCACATCCTCCCAACATTCGTAACATTGATTCTCAAAACCGACCTATTTAAAATGTACATTTTCTGTGTAGCTCTTTCTCTTGTTTAGTTTTTATAATTGTATTTTATTGATTTTAATATATTTGTGATTGTATTTTATTTATTATAGTACATATGCTTGTCTGTGACTGTAAAGTGTCCTTGAGAGCTTTGAAAGGCGCTTAAAATGAAATGTATTATTATTATTATTATTATTATTAGCTATCTATTAGCGGTTTAGCTGGCTAGCTAGCTATCTAGACATCATTTGTTGGAGATCTAAAACCATAGTTAGCTTACTTGATCTTAAGTACAGAAATTAAAATAGGAATATTACAATAATCGATTGTTTTTTCCAAAATCCCCCCCCCCCCCCCACTTAGGAATTTTCACGTTTGTGGATGTGATGTTTGCATCCAGTTCAACACGAGTAAGGATTTCACGGTGTTTTAGCACCCCCTGTTGGTGAAAATCAGACCACAGGCAGTTGACGGTTTATCAGTTACATGTACAGTAATCCCTCGTTTATCGCGGTGAATGGAGGAGCAGGACCACCCGCAAGAGATGAAAATCCACCAAGTGGAGAAAAATTATTGCTAACGGAGAAATTTTGCTACCGCTAACATTCCATCATTCAAAATCCCCATTGTCGGTCTAAACTTGTTTCAATCCAGTTTTAACCAGTTCAAGAATCAGACGGAAGCCACGGCTCAGACACGAGTCTATTGGTTTATTGTACTACAAGTGCGTTTGCTTGTGTGACTGGAAGGCTACATGCTATGCGCTAAAGGCACACACGTAGACACAAAACGCATACGCGCACACATGAGACAGGTTGTGCTTATTTATTATTATGATTTGATTTGTCTTTACGTTGCCGCTCGTCATGACGACATGCTAGTTGTTGTTGTTGGTTGAAGCTAAAATATCTTATATATTAATATCTATATAATATCTATTATAGTAATTATATTACATATTATTGTTTTATCTTTTGACCCCTCCCCCACCCCTTTCAATTTTCCTGCTGTAGATTGAAAATGAGAGATTATTAAAGACTTTCTGATTAAATTATAGTATAGTATATGTTGTTTCTAATATATGTAAACTGTCCTTGAGAGTTTTGAAATGACCTTATAAATTAAATGTATTATTATTATTATTATTATTATTATTATTATTTCTGATTATATTAGAGTATATTATATAATATGTTGTTTCTAATGTATGTAAAGTGCCCTTGAGTTTTGGAATTACCTTATAAATATGAAATGTATTATTATTATTATTATTTCTGATTATATTAGAGTATATTACATAATATGTTGTTTATAATATATCTAAAGTGTCCTTGAGAGTTTTGAAATGACCTTATAAATTAAATGTATTATTATTATTATTATTATTATTATTATTTCTGATTATATTAGAGTATATTATATAATATGTTGTTTCTAATGTATGTAAAGTGTTCTTGAGAGTTTTGGAATTACCTTATAAATGAAAGCTAGCTATCAGGGTTACCAGCACAACTTTAGTTCGCTGACGAAGCTCTTCGGATGAGGAGCTAAATGATCCGACACCTTCAAAGAAGTACAGATGACGGCTGAAGAAACCTTTTCATCGATGGACCACTCCTGTACGACTGAGAGCCTACACAGAAGTGTTTTTGTAATATTTTGTTTATATATACTGTTTATATATACATATACTGTGTTTTTAATGATAAAACATTGCTGATATTAATGATACATTGACGTGAACACGCGCACCCAATTAAGCGTCCAGCGTGCATACACCATTAACGCAATCAAGTCGCACTTGTGACAATAGTTGAGCACAATTTAAGCCTTTTACTTTGAAAACACCCGTCTTACTTTGAAATACTGATATGTGGGAGGAGTGTGACATTAATATTGTTCTACTTCCTGTCTTGTGGATGACATCACTACTGCTGTGTGCACCAGCCCAACTCACCCAAATTGTGTTGGCATAAGAAACACACACGCACACACACACAAACACACGCATACACACGCACACACACACACACACACACACACACACACACACGCACACACACACACACACACACACACACACACACACACACACACACGCACACACACACACACGCACACACACACGCACTTCCAAGTTTACGGAGCGCCGGCAGTCGCCTCGTTTTGCCTGTTGGGAACACAAATTGAGCGTTACATAAATACGTTCACACACACACAGGCACACACACACATGCACACACACACACACACATTCCTGTTTCAATGGTTTTGTGAGGTCCGGGGAAGTCCAGGTAAAGGAGTGGGACCACCGTTGCTGATAAGTTTAGCGAAGAACGAGTGTTACATTTGAAGACTAAATGTCACCCCATTTCCCACTTCAACTTCTTTAAAAACAAAGAAATAAAAAGTGGACTTGAAACTGAAATAACAGCAGGAGTGAGGACTCTGAATGGCTACATTCAAAGTCCTCACCCCTGTAGTGAATTTGGTTAAAATATCATTTTACTTTTTGTGGTATAAACGTTTTCCCCACATTAACCACGCACACACACACATAAACACACACAGTGAGTAAAAAGTGTGTGTATCCACGTGAAATGAAAATACACACCAAAAAAATCATTTTGGGTGAATTTGTGAGGACCTTTCTGAAACGTTAACAGATGCATATATAGATGCTCTAGAAGTCTTTAGAATGAAAAACTTGGTCCTCACTTGTCAAAAATGTCCTCACTACGTATGGTATAAAATGTTAGTGGTCCTCACAAGACTAGTCATACAAACACACACACACAATTGCTCACATCCGCAGACACTTTCCTCTCTAACTTGGCGACACACACAAAGACACTCGCACAGTATCTCACACTCACGTGTGCTCTCACATAAACACAGGGTGACACATTCTCACTCTCACACACTAACCGTGTTGGCTCGGTTCCCAGCAGAAAACTATTCACTCTGCAATGAAAGACACAAAACATCATGGAGTGCTTTCTCTTTCCGCCACAGCGCGACTGCTGATTTAGGGACTTTCTCCGACGTGATTCATCAGCCACATATTTTTTAGTTGAGGCCGTAAATTGTACAAGGAGGAAAAAGAGATGGCTCGTTTGCTTTGTTAGCGCCGTCGTACATCAGCTACTAAACCGCCGAATCGTCGCAACGGCGGACGCCGCACAGGTTGTTCGCTGAGATTAGCAGCAGGCACATTCTTGGTCCCCACAAGGTGAGTTAGATCATTTAGCATATTAGTAGAACTAACTAAGCAGTTCTAATAATAATAATAATTATTATTATTATTATATCATTATGCTTTAAAATTGTAATGTTTTTTTATTATTATTATTATGATTATTATTATTATCATTATTATTATTGTGGCTATATAATATGTATTATTATTATTATCATTATTATATTATCTAATTACTAGTATATAATTATAATTATTTAATTACTATTACATATGTATTTTTTTTTGTAATTTTCTTAAACTATTTTTTAATCTTATTTTTTAATTATTATTGTAGCTATATGTATTATTATTGTTATGTAATAATTAGTATGAAAGTATTATTATTTAATTGCTATTATATAGTGACTATTTATTTTTGTATTGTTTTGTAATTTGTTAAAGTATTTTTTTAATATTATTTTATTTATTATTATTATTATATAATTATTAGTAAATAATAATTAT
>NC_142751.1:13712508-13742508 GCF_051943395.1 Hippocampus bargibanti
CTGGCTAGCTATCTGGGTTTGCTATCTCCTTGTTATCTAACTAGCGACCTAGCTATGTATTAGTTATCTATTAGCTGGCTACCTAGCTGGCTATTTAGCTATCTGGCTGGCTACCTGGCTAGCTATCTGGGTGGCTTCCTAGCTAGCTATCCATTTGCTATCTAACTAGCTATCTAACTGGCTACCTGGCTAGCTATCTGAGTTAGCTATCTCCTTGCTATGTAACTAGTGAGCTTGCTATGTATTAGTTATCTATTAGCTTGCTACCCAGCTGGCTATCTAGCTGGCTACCTAATGAGCTACCTGGCTAGCTATCTGGGTGGCTTCCTAGCTAGCTATCTATTTGCTATCTAACTAGTGGGCTGGCTATCAGTTATCTATTAGCTAGCTAACTTTCTATCTATTTGAGTTATTCCGGGTTGAGTGAACTCACAGGAAAAACTGATCCTGACTGTAAAGTGACCTTGAGAGTTTTGAAAGGCGCTTAGAAATGAAATTGATTATCATAAAAAGCACCGTTAACAGACCAACATTTTATTTTGGTATTCTTGGGGAAAAAAATAGTTTTTCCTAGAAATGAGCACATGAAGTTATGCACTTGACAATAAAATGATTTATTGCCTCACATTTTATCCTCGGTCAAATCTTGTTTGGTGTCGGGGGAGGGGGGGGCAGCGGTTTGAACTAAAAAAACGTTCACGGGTACTGTGTGTTCCCTCCGAAAAATGTGCAAAGGTCCCACAGCCAAAGACTCGGCTTGTTTCTGTTCAAAAGTGTGTCAGAGATATTCGGTCTGACACAGGAAGATTGTCTTTTACTGCCGGCAGGGGATGCACCTGGTCGTCCCATGTTCCATGCACCAACATCCATAAACCAACAGAACGTAGACATTTTCATGGGTTGTCCTTGCCATGAACTGATAGATTTGTAACCTGGCTAACGATCTCTTCCTGCGGCAACCACACGTGCCCGCGTTCACTCAACCCCGAAGTAACTTAAATAGATAGCAAGCTCGCTAGCTAGCAAATAGATAGCTAATAGCTAGCAAATAGATAGCTAATAGCTAGTGAATAGATAATAATAATAATAATAACAATACATTTCATTTATAAGCGCCTTTCAAAACTCTCAAGGTCACTTTACAGTCACAGGATCAGTTTTTCTGCGGGTGAGCAGTGGCAGCCACATGCGCCAGCGTTCACTCAACCGGAATAACTCAAATAGATAGAAAGTTAGCTAGCGAGCTAATAGATAACTAATTGATAGCTATCTAGCTAGTTAATTAGTGAATAGATAGCTAGATAGGTAGCCAGCTAGCTAGTTAGATAGCTAATAATAATAATAATAATAATAATAATACTAATAATAATAACAATAATAATACATTTCATTTCTAAGCACCTTTAAAAACTTAAGGTCACTTTACAGTCTCAGAATAGCTAATAGCTAGAGAATAGATAGCGAATAGATAGCTAATAGCTATCCATTAGTAGGCGAATAGATAGCTATTAGCTAGCTAGCAAATAGCTTGCCATTAGCCAGCGAATAGATAGCTAATAGCTAGCTAGCAAATAGCTTGCCATTAGCCAGCGAATAGCTTCCCATTAGCCAGCGAATAGATAGCCATTAGCCAGCGAATAGATAGCCATTAGCCAGCGAGTGGATAGCCATTAGCCAGCGAATAGATAGCTAATAGCTAGCCATTAGCCAGCGAGTGGATAGCCATTAGCCAGCGAATAGATAGCTAATAGCTAGCCATTAGCAGGCAAATAGATAGCTATTAGCTAGCTAGCAAATAGCTTGCCATTAGCCAGCGAATAGATAGCTAATAGCTAGCTAGCAAATAGCTTCCCATTAGCCAGCGAATAGCTTCCCATTAGCCAGCGAATAGATAGCCATGAGCCAGCGAGTGGATAGCCATTAGCCAGCGAATAGATAGCTAATAGCTAGCCATTAGTAGGCGAATAGATAGCTATTAGCTAGATACCAAATAGCTTGCCATTAGCCAGCGAATAGATAGCTAATAGCTAGCTAGCAAATAGCTTGCCATTAGCCAGCGAATAGATAACCATTAGCCAGCGAATAGATAGCCATTAGCCAGCGAATAGCTAGCTAGCAAATACCTAGCCATCAGCCAGCGAATGTTCATTAGCCACGTTTTGTCTTCATAGCACCTCGACTTCACCCTCATATTACGCCGAATCGACATCACTCGTCCAACTTTTGTGATTCACCGCCGCCGTTTGTTATTTAATAAAGGCTTATCGAAATCAGCCCCTGGCGCCTTGTTTGCGCAGGCTCAGTGGATTATTTATAGAACGTTGCGCCAGGCTTAGTGGATTTCATGCCTGCCAAACAGTTAAATGTGCAATCTCACAAAAAGTAGGGGAGGTGTGAGCAGGGGGGGGGGGTAATAGCCATGGAATGAATGTTGGCGCCATACTCCAGGAAGCCAGTTGCTCCCCACATGTTGCGTACTTCTTCAGGATCTTTCAAGTGTCTTTACCATCTGTGCTGCGTAACCACTTCCTAAGCCAGATATTGATCCTGCATCGAAACCCACAAGGACAGCGTGACCTGGAGGTTTTTTTTTTTTTTTTTTTTTTTTGGCGGACGGAATAATGCCGGGATATTTGTCTACGTGGGTGTCTTTCTGGGTGCTTTCGTGCTTTCTTCAAGCGTCACTCGCCGACGAGTGTTCAGGCAAAGAAACGCTACTGCGGCCGCTCCCAAGCGTTTTGCCACAGTTGACGGACTGCTTGATGGAGTGCACCGAGATGACGTACGCCAGGAAGGTGCAGCTGCAGGATAAGCGCAGCGTGCGGATACAAGATTCCACTCAAGGTAAAGCGGCCGCGGCGGTCATTTTGGAGACGTTAATGATAGAGGCGGGATTGTTTTGGGTTTTTTTTTTTTTTTTGGTGGATTGGCATTTCTGGATGAGGTTAAAGGTTAAAGAAGTCAGACTGAAATAGGATGTATCAGGTATGGAAATATGGGTTAAGATTAGCCTCACAGATTTAAAGGACAACCGACTCCACTGGACAAATTGTGTCCATAATTTGTAAAACGGCTTCAAATGACTTCTACTGAGCGTATTTTATAAAGATTCCAAGGCATATAGCTATATTTTACGTTTTAAAGGACAACCGACATCACTTTTTTGTTTCCTAAGTGACATCAGAAAAACGTTTTATAGCTTCTAAAATACCCAAAACACGTAGGCTGATATTTTTAGTCAAATGCAAAACACCAATTAAAATGATTTAAGGTGTCCAAAATCTGCAAAAGATTAAGCTGCGAATTGGGCATTTTCAGAAAGTCCCGCCCCCAGTTCGTGAGGTCACGCCAGGACGTCTTGCCTTGCTCTAGAATCCAAACAATGGCTTCAGATTCAGAAAAGATGCTTTCTTGTTACACATCCAGTTATGAATATGATTAGTTCTGAAGAAGAAAGCATACATGTTTGCAATCGATTAAAGAATGTATTCCAGGTCATTTTGATGCATCTGGAGAGAAACGTAGTGACAAACTCTTTAGTACTCACAGTACCCAAAAAAAGGCAGAAGAGGGCGACAAAGCTCCGTGTAAATTGTCTCCTGGGATGTTTTGTAAGCGAACATCAAATACACCGTAGAAGTCTTGGCGCAACACACAACGATTCACCATCGCGTTAGTTATGTGTTTTCCTTCTAATTTTGCCATCAACACGTAGTTTTCAGACCAAACAAAGTACCGCATAATGCATTGAGGTGATGCAAGGTATGTCCTTTCTCGGTGAGGGGCGTTCCTTCAGTGACGTAGGGTGAGGACTCAAAAACAAGACTTCCGGAATATTGTTATTGGGATTTCCGGATGAGGTTAAAGGGGTCAGACTGATATACGATGTAAGGTTGTCAGGTTTTTTGGGTTCGAGGTGAGGGTCCATGTGCTGTTAGCCGAACGGTCTGAGTTCAATTTCGGGGCTGATCAACATTATTATTTTATCAACCATCCCTTCCCAGGAGACCTCGGGGAATACTGCTGGTCCACCAAAATCAAATGCAACGTGGGTGAGCACTTCCAGCACGCTTTTGTGGTGCTTCCCATGCACACGTCGGCCGTGGCGACCGATCTCGTGGAGGTGAGGTCGGGGGCCAGCGCTCTGTACAAGCACACGAGTCCTCTCACCATCCCAGATGCCTGCGGCCTTCGCTACGACGTCAGCGAGCACTTCGGCCCCGGCACGAGGTTCGACTCATTCTGTGTGGAGGTGGTTAGCCAGCAGGACGTCCCGCTACCAAGGTGTCCACCCTACCTTGTCACGTTCTGGCAAAGAAATCCGACTCCGATATGAGATGAGGGACACTCCCAGTCGGGTTGTACAATACAGTGATACCTCGGTTTACGAACCCCTTGGCTTACGAACATTTCGGTTTCAGAATGTTAAATTGATGACAATTTTATCTTGGCATACGAACTATTTTTTTGGTATACACACGGAGCGCCACAATGAGTGATGTGTCGTTCGAGAACGAGCCCGTTCTCTTCGCAAGAAAATACAGTTTTTACAGTACAGTAAAGTACAGTTTATTTCTTTAATTATAATACCATAGTACATTTATTATACATAAAATAAGGTATTTTGTGTAGTTTTAAGGCTTAGAAAATTAGAAAGTTATGTTTTATGGGGACCTGGGAACGGATTCTTATCATTTTAATGGTTTCTTATGGGAAATTATTTTTTGGGATACACACTTTTCGCCTTACACACTCTGGGAACCAATTAAGTTCGTAAACCAAGGTATCACTGTATCTAGTCACGCTGCTAATACGCCATAGGTGGGCGATGCTTTTGGTGGCCTTCAGTGGGGATCTACCCGAATGAATCCATCTCTTCATACCGCCACTGTCACATTACAATTATTGAAAACATCAGTCATATACATAAAAAAATGCATCATAACAGCACGCAACTGAGCATAGTAGCTTATCGGAAGCGGTTCAGATTCAATTACTGTATTTTTTTTTTTTTTTTGCACGACAGACGCAGAATTACATGACTTATTCTGAAGGCCCTGGGTAGATTAACATTTACACTGCGACACGACGGAAACTGAAGCTGTTAATAATAACAATCATTTATTTTGTGTATTTTCTTTAAGTAGGGGTTAATGTGCTTTTGTTACATATGCGATTATAATAAAAAAAAATCAATGCAAATACCACGATGTCATCTATTCCGCCATACAAATCGTGTGTATGAGATTGATATGTCTGCATTCGTCAAAACTGCCTCATCATAACAAGTAGTAGTAAATAGTACAAGCCTACTACCCTCTTGTGGTTAATTCAGGACAGTGTTTTCACACAACAATTGCTGCGATCGATTACTTCTCCACTACCGAATATGCAGTCTCACGAACCTTTTTTAGGAGAATCTAAAATCTACGTTGAGATTGATTTCCATCAAAACGTAATTTATATACAATATTTTATTGTATATAAATTACGTACCTGTCAACGTATAAATTTTCCCCGTATTGTATACTTTTTTTCATCATTTTGAATCGTGTACGCCGTATAAATACTTTTATACGATAATTTTTTTTGTCGATGAAGCATAATATGCGCATGCGCGTCACATTGTTTTGATTTTGTATTTCCGTTTCCGTATTAGAAGTCCGGCATTTGTGTTGCTATCGAAGAATCTAGTTTTAACTAGTTGATTCCTTATTTAATATTATTTATTTAATAATCATATTTCGGGTTGTTTGTAAGGTTTATTATCGCTTAATAAGGGGAATTGCAATAATTAAGTCAAAGTCAGCTTTATTGTCAAATATGCTAATATGCATGACACACAGCACAGATGAAATTACTGTCCTCTCCGACCCATCGTGCAAGGCACTTATAATGACTTAACAAACATAATATAAGGGTAGCAAAAGTAATACTCGATCATATGTATATATTTTTATCGCTGCGTACAGTCGATTATGAAAGCGTAATGTGCGATTGCACGGTAAACTGCATTTCCGCTTGTCTTAGCGTTTTTTTATCATTTCAAATACGTAATGTACGGTGTACTTTTATACGGGAATTGTAATCATTTATAAGGGCAGCTATTAGCCAAGGTTGACAGGTATACATAAAACAACGTATAAACATCACTGTGAAACACACGCCAATAACAGGTGAAGACTATTTTTTTTATAGATAAAATATTCAATGTTACGATTTAATCACACTCCCTACGTCAAAATAATAATAAACATGAGCAAAAAATATAATTATTGTCAGAATGTGAGGTGGTCGATGGAAATGAGCGTGTGTGACGTCACCAACACTACACCGCCCATGGCGTTCCCTGAGTAGCCGTGGACTGCTTCCTGGATGCCTTTTGACAGCTCGCTGCTGGACGTCAGGGGACAGTATGGCCGGGATGTTGCCTGGCGACGTGTCCCCGGTCGTCCGCCTGTAGGACAAATGCTTTATTTTACTGCGAGCAACGCGTTATTTTGATGCTCGACTTCCTCATGCTACGACTAGCTTCTAAGCTAGCATTGCTAACGGACGGAGGATGCTACTAGTTAGCCGGCTATCAATGGACATACGTGGCTTTTGAAAGTTAGCCTTTTTGCCACACTCTTTTTTTTTTTTCAATCAACGCTTTCATCATGATTTTTTTTATCCATCTATCCAGTATTTTCAGCTTCTGGTTTTGTGGGCAAATGTTTCGGCTTTCAAGTTAGGTTACATCGCTTCCGTTGTTTACATAGTGGGCAACCGAGTTCAGGTGTTGTGACCTCAACATGACTGGATCCAGCTCACACGTCATTATGGAAATGAGGAGGAAGCAGAAAACCTACATCCACTGATGTCGTCTCAAAAATGTGTCCGGCTAAATTAAGGAAAATGTGTTGGCTTCAAATCTTTCTGATCGTTGGTCTTGTTGACTGGGTAAAATGTCAAGAAATTCAACACATGACAACAGAGGAGAAGAACACAATCAGGTCAGAAACTATGTGCGAAAACATCTTGGAGTTGCTCTCAAAAGTCTTTTGTTAATCTATGTTCTCTTCATAGGGATCGGATTGTTGAGATGTTTGATCATGCTTATGGCAGTTATATGGTAAGTAGAAGTTCCAAGTGTGTAATGTACTGTGATACCTTTGGCTTACGAACTTAATTGGTTCCCTGATCGAGTGTGTAAGGCGAAAAGTGTGTATCCCAAAAATTAATTTTCCATAGGAAACCATTAAACTGAGAATAATCCATTCCCAGGTCCCCATAAAACATAATTTTCTACTTTCTAATTCCCTTAAAACTACAGAAATATACCTTATTTTATGTATAATAAATGTGTGATGGTATTATCATTAAAGAAATAAACTGTACTGTATAATTAAGGTGTTTTATTTACCTTTGTGATGTCGTTGATGGCTTGATGGAATGGAGTGGCCGGTTTCATCAGCATTAAACACTTGATGAGGAACGTAGCCTTGTTCTTTCACAATCTTGAGAAATGATCCCTTGTAGGTGCTTTCTCTGTGATAATTTTATCTAGTTCCTCATCAATTATGTTCTGATTATTATTATTTTTCCATATTTACCATCCATATTTTGTTCTGTGATCCAGAAATATGCATATCCAGCCGACGAGCTGATGCCTCTCAGCTGCAAGGGGCGCGTACGAGGCCAGGAGCCTCACCGAGGTGACATCGACGAGTCCTTGGGGAAGTATGTATATTATTGATGGAGAATAAGAAATTATCATATTTAAAAGTTTCATGCTGTTATATGCTTAGTCAACATGTGCGACTCGAATACACAATTGAAGCACAGACAACCTGGGGTCAATCTGAGGTCAACAGACACAGCTTGTTAAACTGTTGTTAAACATCAAGGAGATCTGGCCTTGGACAGAATTTAGGACTTGGGAAACTCCTTTATCACAGGAGTAATTTACGACTTGAAACTCCTTTACAGGAAGAGCTCATTAGCCAGGTTACAAATTTATCAGTTCATGGAAAAGACAATGATTTCTTGCTTACAGCTGTTTGTGCTTAGAACTCAAGAGGTGTGCTATTCTAATCAACTGTTTTACTAATGTATTCACTTTAATTTGCATATACTGTCAATAAATAGCTTGGCAGTGGGCTGCAGAATTCAGACGTCTGTCATGAATGGCTGCGTCTCCTGACGGCAGTAAAAGACAATCTTTCTGGGTCTGAGCCTTCGTCCATAGTGTCCGATCGAACATCGCTGACAATTATATTTCAATGGCTCCACTGATTTTTGTATTTTCTTACAAGCTTCGAAGTTTTGCGAGGATGGTTGTGAACATCAATGACGCCCATGTCACTCACCAATCCAAGCCCCGCCTTTTTAATACCTTGACCCCGCCTCTTTTCCCAGGTTTTCACTTACACTGATCGATACACTCGATACCCTGGTGGTGAGTTTTTCCCATTTTTTTCCCCCGTTTGTTCTTATTTCTTTAGCCTCCCGAAAACATGGTTATCTCATGACACCCGCCCCTTTGCGTCTTTGGTTGCAGGTGTTGAACAAGCTGGATGAGTTTGAAGATGGTGTTCGGAAAGCGGTGCGGGATGTACGCCTGGATAGTGATGTCGTTGTATCAGTGTTTGAGACCAACATCAGAGTTTTGGGGTAGTTATGCTAACCTTACCGTTGCTCTTGAAAATAATAAATAAATAACACAATAAGTTGCACTTTACTTAAATAATTGAATGATTCCAGGGGTCTTCTCGGGGCCCACGTGATGGCTGACCTGCTCCGTCAGCGTGGAGGGAGGATGCAGTGGTATGAAGATGAACTCCTCAAAATGGCGATGGAACTTGGCCATAGATTACTGCCTGCCTTCAACACCTCAAGTGGCCTTCCTTACCCCAAGGTACTCAGAAATCACCTGGTTGGAGCTTTCAGGCCCTTCTGGCAAAGTCCTTTAAATTAAATTACTTAGCGTGATAATGGTAGAGATGGGCGAATGACACAATTGTGTCCTTTTTTGAAATGTATACCGTAATTTCCGGTGTGAATGTGAATGAATGGGGGGAACGTCCTGGCCGTTCAAATGAATGGGAGAGATCTCCCCTGGTGGCAAAATCCGGTACTGCAGTGCCTGGTAGCGCCTCCAATGAATGGGAACGTGGCCGAGCCGTTGAAATGAATGGCGAAGAGCGCCCCTGGCGGTCAAAGGCGGTACTGTATCTCCATAGAAATGAATGGGAACGTGGCCGAGCCATTGAAATGAATGGCGAAGAGCGACCCTGGCGGCCAAATACGGTACTGTGCCTCCATAGAAATGAATGAGGAAAATGGCCTGCGCATTGAAATGAATGGGGGAGAGCGCCCCTTGGCGGGTAAAGGCGGTACTGCGCCTCTCTTCAAATGTTCGTTACTTGTGTAGAATAAAGACGGTTGTGTCTATTCTTATATCTCGAGGGTATATTTGATACTTTTGCACTATGTACGGTATTTTTTGCGTGAAACATTGTTTTCTACTTGTACAGCTCAGTCTTAAGACACGTTTTTGTACCTGCTTTTTACATACTTTGTGACGCTTTGTACAGTGATTTGTTGGGTGCGCCTTAGACACCGGAAAATACAGTATTTTTTTTCCCCCTTCACTGTCAGCTCATGAGTTCCATAGTGTCAAGTTTCGGCTTCTGCCTTCATTCCGTCATTACACAGCTTTGGTTTATGCTTGAAAATTAAACATCAAAGTCAGTTAACATGTTGGAAATTCTTTTCTCTCGAGGTGAATTTACGTTACGGAGTGCAAAATCCACTTTCGCGCACAGGCACCGAGTCGCACACGTGCACGGCTTGTGCTGGAACAATGATCCTGGAGTTTGCCGCTTTGAGCAGACTGTCTGGAGAGTCGGTCTTTGAGGTACTTCTCCAAAACATTTTTTTTCTTCTGTGCATGTGGGCAATAATAGTAGTACATAGTAATAATAATAATGATAATAATGATAAAGATAATCATAAAGATAATCATAAAGATAAAGATAATAATAAAGATAATAGATAATAATAATAGATAATAATACATACAATACAATACATAATAATAATACATAATAATACATTTCAATTATGTATAATAATAATACATAATAATACATAATAATAATACATAATGATAATACATAATATATAGTAATAATGCATAATAATAATACATAATATTAATGCATAATACATAATAATGATACATAATACATAATAATAATCATGATAATACATAAATACATAATAATAATACATAATATATAGTAATAATGCATAATAATAATACATAATATTAATGCATAATACATAATAATGATACATAATACATAATAATAATCATAATAATACATAAATACATAATAATACATAGTAATACATAATAATAGTACATAATAAATAATACCTAATAATAAGACATAATAATAAAAATCAAAAATAAAAATCTAACACATAAAATATATATAATATATAAAAATAATAATAATATATAGTAATAATGCATAATAATAATACATAATAATGATACATAATAATAATCATAATAATACATAAATACATAATAATAGTACATAGTAATAAATAATAATAGTACATAATAAATAATACCTAATAATAATACAGAATAATACATAATAATAAAAATCATACACAAAAATAAAAATCTAACACATAAAATGAGCTGCCCTCTTATAAGTATGCATTCAAGTCATGGATGCTACAGTGCATTCATACAATAATTAAACTTCCAAAACCAGTTTGCTTCTTTTAGTACACTCCACTTCTTCATAAAAAAAAGAACATTTTTATATGATATTCATTTTTTTCATACTGGAATGAATTGCGTGACACTTGACCCAACTCGACTGGTCATGTGACGTCATTTTTTTAATTTATTTATAGGAACATGCCCGAAGAGCTTTGGATGTCCTTTGGGAGAGGCGACAGAAAGGAAGCGACCTGGTGGGGACTGTCATCAACATCCATAACGGCGAATGGGTCAGACGCGGTGAGGAAATCTAAACGCTTTTTTTTGGACATGTATAATATTTCCCTCAAAAACTATCAAGGACCAGGATGTTATTCATGAGCGCATTATTTTAAAACTCCACTTTTCTCATACAGCGCTAGCAATCTGAAGACATTTTCCGAAACAAGGTCGCAAATTGATGTTAGCTAAATAGCCTAGCTATGGTAGGCTTTTGTATTAATAATAATACTAAGAATAAGAATAATACATTTCATTTTAAGCGCCTTTCAAAGCTCTCAAGGACACTTTACAGTCACAGACAAGCATCGGTACTATAATAAATAAAATACAATCACAAATACAATGCAATAAATAAAATACAACTATAAATAGAAACAAGAGAGAGAGCTACACAGAAAATGCAATTTTAAATCGGTGGGTTTTGAGACGGTATTGGTCACTCACCTCATTTCCCGACACCCACGTCACTCACCGGACCCAGCTTGACATTTTACAATGAACCCAAGAGAATAATCAATTACGCTGTAACACTTTAGCTAAATCGACGTTACCATTTTTTAATCTGTGGCAATCTGATGTCGATTTGCGTATCCGTGTGTTTGCAGATAGCGGCGTTGGTGCCGGCATTGACTCGTACTACGAATACCTAATGAAGGCCTACATTCTCCTGGGAGATGACGTCTTTTTGGAAAGATTTAACGCTGTAGGTTCTCCTCGTCATTTTTTTTTTGTGTGTGCAAGCATTTTTTGAGTTCACCATTTTCACATTAGCTCATGTATTTTTTTTTTGGGATGATTTCCTATTAGCACTACAGTGCCATTATGAAGTACATCAGTCAACCTCCGTTGTTGCTTAACGTGCACATGCACCAGCCGAACGTGACCGCGAGAGGCTGGATGGATTCCCTGCTGGCGTTTTTCCCCGGTTTACAGGTTCGTTTTTAATGCACGTCACTCTTCCCTTGCTGTCAAATTTAGCAACTCTTATTTTTAACATTTAAACACAGGTCTTAAGAGGAGATCTGAAACCAGCCATTGAAACCCATGAGATGCTGTACCAAGTCACAAAGCAGCATAAGTTTCTTCCAGAGGTAAAAAATAAAATAAAAATAAAATAAAAATAAATTGCAAGTGCATCTCTGTAAATAACTCATTCACTGCCAGACGTGCAAAAATGTGTCCACTCCAGTTCCAGGGTTTGTAATAATAATAATAATAATAATAATAATAATAATAATAATAATAATAATAATAATAATAACAATAATAATAATAATAATAATATAATAATAATAATAATAATAATAAATAACAAGAACGACTACGACAAAAACTACAATTACAATAATTATAATAATTATAATTAATTAATAATACAAATATATAATAATATGTTTAATAATATATATAATAATAATAATAAATAAATATATATTCAAAATATAATAATAATTATAATAATAAATAACAACAATAACTACAACAATTACAATAATATATAATATGTATAATCATATATAATAATAATATAATAAATACATATATATTAAAAAAATAATATAATAATAATATGTATTATTATTTTATTATTATTATTATTATTAGTAGTAGTAGTAGTAGTAGTAGTAGTAGTATTAAATGATAATATAATAATATAATACTATCATAATATAATAATACATTTGATTTCAAGCGCCTTTCAAAGCTCTCAAGTACACTTTACAGTCACAGACAAGCATAAACATTGTCACTCAAATTATTATTAATAATAATAATAATAAATAACAACAATAACTACAACAATTACAATAATTATAATAATTCTAATTAATTAATAATAAAAATATATAATATGTATAATCATATATAATAATAATATAATAAATAAATATATATTAAAAAATAATATAATAATAATATTTATTAGTATTACTTTATTATTATTATTATTATTAGTAGTAGTAGTAGTAGTAGTAGTAGTAGTATTAAATGATAATATAATAATATAATACTATCATAATATAATAATACATTTGATTTCAAGCACCTTTCAAAGCTCTCAAGTACACTTTACAGTCACAGACAAGCATAAACATTGTCACTCAAATTCCAAAACCCACAGAATATTGTGGACTACGTCAAGATTCAATACAGTGTTAGAAACCTTGTACTCTCTTCTTTCATCTGAAAAAAAAAGAGTTAATTCCTAAGTTAGATCGTTTTGGAGGTATCTGAACTTGAAATTGGGGCAGTTGTCCAAAATACAATGTAATATATTCATATCGGTTTATATAGCGCTTCAAAAACAGCTAAAGTTGCAACAAAGCGCTAACATAGAAAAAAGACAAATGCTGCCACCTTGTGGAAAAGAAAAAAAAACATTGCCAGAGGCCATGGCCAGCGCTTTATCGGCACTCATGCATGAAAAAAATAACCCAGCCTATCCTGCAATTATTTTTTTTCCATGATGTAATTGTATTTAATTCTCTGTAGGCTTTTACCACAGAATTCCGAGTTCACTGGGGCCAACACCTCCTGAGACCAGAATTTGCAGAAAGTACCTACTACCTCTACCAGGTGACCAACCGGACTTGATAGTCAACAAGAAAGAAACAAAGAAAGAATCACAACTACAATTGACGATATTTGCTGCAACAAACGGAATGTACCATGTTGCTCTACATGCCAAATAGAACACAGTTCAGTATCACTTGAACACACAATAAAATACATTTTTATTTCTTTTTACATTGAATTCAACACGCACGTACACGTCTATCTTTCCGTTTGATATTCACTCATCTTTCTGGCAGGCCACCGGTGACCCCTACTACCTCAGAGTGGGCCAATCCATCGTGGAAAAACTCAACGCTTATGCCAGAGTGCCTTGCGGGTTCGCTGCTGTACAAGATGTCCGCACGGGGACGCATGAAGACAGGTACTGGGCTCGTGGATATCATAAAACCTTCACCAGAAAAAAAACAAGAGTTTCCTGGCTGTTAATGAGGTGGAAGGGAATGTTTAACCTTGATTTCTGGTCCGAAGTGCCATCATGCATACGTTTCAGTGGTGATTTGCTGCCATCTGTTGGTTGTTTGATGCTATGACAAGTATTTTTTTTTTTCGCCTGACAAATTAGAATACAAATAATAATAATAATAATAATAATAATACATTTTATTTCTAAGCACCTTTCAAAACTCTCAAGGTCACTTTACAAGGTCACAGGATAAGTTTTTTTGTGTGTGAGCAGCGGCAGCCACACGCGGCAGCGTTCACTCAACCCGGAATAACTCAAAAAGATAGAAAGCTAGCTAGCTAATAGAATGCTAGATATCTAGCTAATAGGGAGCTAGCTAACTAGATAGCTAATATGTTTCCGGACTCAAATAGCTAGCTATGTGTGTGTGTGTGTGTGTGTGTGTGTGTGTGTGTGTGTGTGTGTGTGTGTGCGTGCGCGCTCTTGCGCTTTCAATTGCATGTGTTTGAACTTTGACACGCAACTTCCTGTTTGGAGTGGCTTTGTGCTCATGTCATTCGGCGCGCTCACTCGGTGGAAAGCTTCCTGCCATTTTGACTGGACGCTCATTCTAGCTCTCCATTAGCTATCTATTGGCTGGCTAGCTAGTTTTTTATCTATTTGAGTGAACGCTGGCACGCGTGGCTGCCGCTGCTCACCCACAAAAAAAAATGTATCGTGTGACTGTAAAGTGACCTTGAGAGTTTTGAAAGGCGCTTGAAAATGAAATGGATTATTATATTATTACTATATTGCTAATAGCTAGCTAGCTAGCTAGATAGCTAATAGCTTGCTAGCTAGATATACAAAAACGACATTTTTTTTCTTCACCGACCATTACCGCTTCTACCTGCCTATTCTATTAGCTAGCTAGCTTTCTATCTATTTGAGTTACTTCCGGGTTGAGTGAACGCTGGCGCGATTGTGGATTCTGCTGCTCACCCACAGAAAACACATATTAGCTATCTAGCTAGCTATCTATTAGCTGTCTAGCTACCCAATTTGTCTAAGTGACTCTTGATTTTGACTTTTACTAAACAATTTTAGGCCAACCATTTCTATTTTTCTCCATAGGATGGATTCATTCTTTTTGGCCGAGATGTTCAAATATTTGTACCTGCTGTTTACGGAGAAAACGGAGCTGCCCATCAGTATTGACGACTACATCTTCACCACGGAGGCCCACCTTCTGCCCGTGTCTCTATCCACCACCACGCAGCCATCTTGTCAAGGCAACAAAACAGTCAGTGGGCTCGTCAATAGTGCGCACGTACACACACACAAACCTGACTTTTTCAAATGAGTGGTAACATATTTATTTACTTATTTACTTATTTACTTATTTGCTTATTTGCTTATTTGCTTTTGTGCTTTTGTGCTTATGTGCTTTTGTACTTTTGTACTTTTTTACTTTTTGTACTTTTTTACTTTATTACTTTTTTACTTTTTTACGTTTTTACTTTACTATGTTTTACTTTACTACGTTTTTATTATGTTTTTACTTTTTTAGGTTTTTACTTTATTACATTTTTTTATTTACGTTTACTTTTTACTTTACTACATTTTTATTTTTATTCTGTTTTTACTTTATTACGTTTTTACTTTATTACGTGTTTACGTTTTTCCTCTTTTCCTTTTTTACTTATTTACTTTTTTACTTTTTTTTTTACGTTTTTACCTTATTACGTTTTTACTTTCCTACGTTTTTATTTTTATTACGTTTTTATTTTAGTACATTTTTATTTTTGTTATGTTTTTACTTTACGACTTTTTTAATTTTTTACTTTTTTTCACTTTCTTTACTTTTTTTACTTGGGTCTGGAGTTATCGGATCTTGAAATGGGGGCGGATGTACAGAATACAATACAATGCATCCATATTGCCTTATATAGCGCTTTAACAACAGCTGAAGCTATAACAAAGCACTAACATGGACAAAAGGCAAATGCTGCCCCCTCGTGGAAGGAAAAAACATTGCCAGAGGTCTGACCAGCGCTTTACCCAGCCCTCCCGGCAAGAAAAATCAAAATCCAAACAAATTGGGAATGGCGCTCCACGCTTTTCAATTCCTGAATAAATTTGGGAATGGCAGTAAATGAGTTGAGTTAAAATGTCTTTCTATTATTTGCGTTGTAACTGCATTGTGTGCTTTTTAAATGTATTTTTCTGATTTCTGCGTGATATTAGGAAACTCGTGCTGTGGCTCACAAAGAGGATCTGTTCACACACACTTGCCCGAGCACGGATACGTTGTTCCCCAACAACCCTTCATTTGCCAAAAGCATCCGAGACGGCTACAAATACCTGACGGGCGTCGGACGAGCTGTCCACCCTTCACCAATCAGGTGCTTGTTTTTACGTTCGCTTTCTTTTTTTAAAAATGTGACTTCGAACCATTTTTTTTGTGTGTGCAGAGAAATGGAGTTACCTCTTCATGATAGCGGCATCGAACCGGTGGAGTTCCTCAAAAGAATGGGCATTTCTCTCACTCCATTCAACGGGTTCGGCGTGGGAGGCGTCAGAAAGGTACTTCATGTGCCATAGAGAATAGATAGAAAAGAAATTATCATATTTAAAAGTGTCATGCTTAGAAAGCTAGCTAGCTTTCTATCTATTTGAGTTACTTCTGGGTTGAGTGAACGCTGGCGCGTGTGGCTGCCGCCGCTTACCCACAGAGAAAAATGATCCTGTGATTATAAAGTGACCTTTCTTATTCTTATTATTATTATTATTATTGTTATTCCTATTATTATTATTATTATCATTATTATTATTATTATTATTATTATTATTCCTATTATTATTATTATTGTTATTAGTATTATTCTTATTCTTACTCTTACTCTTCTTATTCTTCTTCTTCTTCTTCTTATTATTATTATTATTATTATTCCTATTATTCTTATTATTATTATTATTATTATTATTATTATTATTATTATTATTATTATTACTCTTACTCTTATTCTTATTATTATTATTATTATTATTATTATTATTCCTATTATTATTATTGTTATTAGTATTATTCTTATTCTTACTCTTACTCTTCTTTTTCTTATTCTTCTTATTATTATTATTATTTATTATTATTATTGTTATTAGTATTATTCTTATTCTTACTCTTCTTCTTCTTCTTCTTCTTCTTCTTCTTCTTCTTCTTCTTATTATTATTATTATTTTTATTATTATTATTATTATTATTGTTATTCCTCTTATTCTTCTTCTTCTTCTTCTTCTTCTTCTTCTTATTATTATTATTATTATTATTATTATTATTTTTATTTTTATTATTATTATTATTATTATTGTTATTCCTCTTCCTCTTATTCTTATTCTTATTCTTACTCTTACTCTTCTTCTTCTTATTATTATTATTATTGTTATTATTATTATTATTATTATTATTGTTATTAGTATTCTTCTTCTTCTTCTTCTTCTTATTATTATTATGATTATTATTATTATTATAATAATAATAATAATAATAATTAATAATATAGCTTGGCAGAAGGCTGCGGAAGTTGGGCTTCGGTCACGAATGGCTACGTACCCTACCGGCAGTAAAGGACAAACTTCCTTTGTTCAAGCCTTTGTTCACAGTGTCCGATTGAACATCTCTGATAACGTCTTCTGACTTTGGTGGAAAAAAAAACCTGAGCATAAATCGACTTTTTCATTTTTTATGTCTTTTATTTTTTAGGAGCACACAGGTGCATGTAGGATGAAACTGATGGCGGAGATGAGGCAACCGCTGGATGAAGAGGAAGTGGTTCCTCACGTAGTGCAGCTTATATCTCCTCCATTTTTGGGGAGGACCGTGCTCACCGCAGGTCCCGCCAAGTTCGGAATGGACCTAACCAAGCGTGAACACGGCGTAAGTTTTTCCCGTGGCGATTCGTCGCAACAGGTTTTTTTTTTTTTGGCATCCAATAATCTCCTGCCTGGCAGGTGAAGGGCAGCATCGCAAAAGCGTCCCCTTACACGGCGTGCGGGCCACTGGAAAATCCAACTGAGCTGAAAGGCAACATCGCCTTGGCGCTACGCGGCGACTGCATGTTCGCGGCGAAAGCGCGCTGGCTGCAGGAGGCGGGCGCCATCGGCGTCATTTTCATCGGTGAGCGTCATCGCCTCGAGTCATTTTCCCTCTTCGAGATTGGAATGCGGTCAACTTTTGTCCCCGTTGTCTTTTTTTTTTTTTTAGACCACCAGTTTTGAGCTCATTTTGTGGCAGTTTTGGGACACTTTACGTCAGGGGTGTCAAAGTCGTTTTTTTGCTGCGGGCCACATTGTAGATATGGTTTCCTCCCGAGGGCCGTTATGAATTTGGGGAAGCCATTACAATGTTTAATCCCCTCCACATATTACATACAGAGCGCTAAATAAAATAATTAATAACTAGTTTTCAAATCTGAAAGTCAAGAAAAATGACTTATTGTGGTTTAAATCCAAAAATATGACATTTTGGTTAGGATGTTAGCAAGTACAGTGACACCTCAATTTACGAACTTAATTGGTTCCCAGACAGAGTGTGTAAGGCGAAAAGTGTGTATCTCAAAAAAAAAAATCCCATAGGAAACCATTAAAATGGGAATAATCCGTTCCCGGGTTTCCATAAAATATACTTTTCAACTAAATAAGCCTTAAAACTACACACAACATACCTTATTCTATGTATAATAAATGTGCTATTGTGTTGCAATGAAAGAAATACACTGCATTGTATCATCAAGTCACTTTATTTGCATTTGTGATGGTCATTGATGGCTTGATGGAATGGCGTTGGAGGTCGAAGGTCAAACGGAATTGCTGTTTGGAAAGAGAGGCACATTACATGAGGACTGTAATTAAAGAAATAAACTGTGCTGTAAAATAAAGTTTTATTTACCTTTTTGATGGTCGTTGATGGCTTATGGAAGGAACCTCTGGTGCTGTTCGGTCGTGTGCTTTCGCCGAAGATCACTCCGCCAGCCGTGGTGGGTGCGTATTATGAAAATAGTGCTTATTATAAGGTTTAATTTTCAGAAATTTGAAGTTTGTAAGACGAAAAGTTTGTAAGATAAGGTGTTTGTAAGTTGAGGTCTCACTGTATCATGGACAAGTTCACAAGTTTGATTTGCTTTCGCGGGCCGAAAAACATTATGTGGCGGGCCGGATTTGGCCCCCGGGCCTTGACTTTGACACCTGTGCTTTACGTCATTTTTATTGGTGTTTTACATTTGACTTAAAATATCAGCCTACGTGTTTCGGGTATTTTCGATGCTATAAAACGTTTTTCTGATGTCAGTTAGCAAACAAAAAAAATGGTGTCGGTTGTCCTTTAAGATCGGAATGTGGTCAACTTTTGTCTTTTTTTTTTTTTTTTTAGACCACCAGGAAGGAAGCAATAGTGAGGAAACGCCGCTTTTCCAAATGGTCGGCGACGGCGACTCCACTCACGACATCGTTTTGCCGTTGGTCTTCGTGTTCAGCCGCGAGGGCGCCGTCCTCGCCGCCGCCTTGGAGGAACATCGCAATGTGGACGTACTGCTGCTCCCTAAAGAGAAGCAGCTGGGACACGGTGAGCGTGACAGAAACAAATATTTGTAAAAAAAAAAAAAAAAAATCCCCAAACTAGACCAGCCAGTTTTTCTGTGACGCGCTTTATCGTGCGACTTCCTTTGTTCCTATGCACAGCTATTCGTAATCCTAAAACTGTGAAAATTAACTCATTCGCTGCCATTCCCGAATTTATTCGGGAATTTGAAAAGTGTGAGGTGAAGCGCCATTCCCAAATTTGTTCGGGTTTTGTTTTTTTCTTGCAGGAGGGTGCCGATAAAGCGCTGGTCAGACCTCTGGCAATGTTTTTTTCACTTCCGCGAGGGGGCAGCATTTCCCTTTTGTCCGTGTTAGCGCTTTGTTACAGATTCAGCTGTTGTTAAAGCGCTTTCGAAATCAATATTTATAATAATAATACATTTCATTTCTAAGCGCTTTTCAAAACTCAAAAGTTTTTCTGTGGGTGAGCAGCGGCAGCCATACGCGCCAGCCTTCACTCAACCCAGAAGTAACTCATAGATATAAAGCTAGCTAGCCAGCTAATAGATAGCTATTAGATAGCTATTAGATAGCTATGTGGATATAATAATAATAATAATAATAATAATAATAATAATAATAATAATAATAATAATAATAATAATAATAATACATTTAATTTCTAGGCGCCTTTCAAAACTCTCAAGGACACTTTACAGTCACGGGATAAAATCTTGTTTTTTTTTTTGTGCGGGTGAGCAGCGGCAGCCATTCGCGCCAGCGTTCACTCTACCCGGAAGTCATACAGCAGCAAAGTTATGAAAGGAAGAGGAAAGGAAAGAAAGAAGTAGAAAAACAAAATACAGGAGCTGCTGGAAAGGAAGCCACTCTATCTTGAAGTAAAAAAAAAAACAACAACAAAATAACAAATAATATGACATCACAAAGACACAGGGAGTCATGCATTTTTCATTCAGCAATTGCTGTACCCTCTTTGTGACATGAAGCAGTTCTAGATGGAAGAGGAGGGGGGAGGAGGGGTTCTAGAAAACTATTTAAAAAAATCTTAGTCTTTATTATCGTCTCTTTGTTTCCAGGTAAGACAGACCAACCAGTTCTGAACATTAAACTGAGACTTTCCAAGGCAGAAGAAGAAGAAAGAAGAAGAAGAAGAAGAAGAAGAAGAGGAGGAGGAATCGAGTGGTCCGCGCTGTGAAGGTACTCCTTGACCAAAGTGAAGGAACCACATGAGCTGCAGACATTTGCACATTTGTTGAAAATGAATTTTGGGCATTGTGTGTGTAAAACACACACATACACACACACACACATTCCTGTTTCAATGGTTTTGTGAGGTCCGGATAACTCCAGATAAGGAGTGAGGACCACCATTGCTAATACGTTTAGAGAAGAACAAGTGTTCCATTTGAACACTAAATGTCACCCCATTTCCCACTTCAACTTCTTGAAAAACAAAGAAATAAAAAGCGGACTTGAAACTGAAATAACAGCAGGAGTGAGGTTTCTGAATGGCTACATTCAAAGTCCTCACCCCTGTCGTGAATTTGGTTAAAATATCGTATTACTTTTTGTGGTATGTACTGTTTTCCTCTCATTAACCACGCACACACACACACACACACACACACACATAAACACACATAGTGAGTAAAAAGTGTGTGTATCCAAGTGAAATGAAAATACACACCCAAAAATCATTTTGGGTGAATTTGAGGACCTCTCTGAAACTTTAACAGATGCGTATATAGACCTTCTAGAAGCCTTTAGAATGAAAAACTTGTGAGGACCGGCCAAAAGGTCTTCACTTGTCAAAAATGTCCTCACTACGTATGCTATAAAATGTTAGTGGTCCTCACAAGACTAGACATACAAAACACACACACACACATAAAACGACGAGCTTGAATCCTCCATGTTGCGATGAAAAAAAAAAAAAAAAGTAGGTCATTCCGGACCAAAGATGTTCCCATAGTTGATTATTCTGGGCTGCCTGATTGAATCTCATGCAGTGACTCTTGGTTGCCATCGACGACCGACCCTGGACTTAATAGCTCACCTTCCGGATTCACGTAAAGGTGTGTTCTTTTTTTATGCAATGTTTTTTTCAATCTAGACTTTGCACTTTTTTTTTACCCTCCTTCAAGTGTTTAATGATAAAGAATGATAAGTGAGATTTCTATTTCGTTTTTGCTTAAGTGATTAAATGATCTTATAAGAAGCTTCAGGGAATTTAAAGAGTATTTTCTGTCATTGAAAATTCCCATCCCGACATTCCGTTTGCGACGTTTTCACATTCCAAGGAAAGATGAAGCGATCTTGCATTTTTAAGCACCACAACTATTATTTTCTTCAAAATGTGCAATCTTTTTATTTTATTGAGTTTAAAATAATTCACCTTACATTTCCCATCCGATTAGTTCGATGTGAACAGGAAAATAAGACCAAAATCCTCATCATTTCCAATTTGTTTTTAATTTTTCTCGTAGAAAATATGAAATTTCTTACTTAATTCTCACTTTATCTTTTGAACGGCACTTTTTTTTGTAGTATTTTGAATTTATTATCACTTAACTACGTCTGTGTAAGCTCTCAATCGTACAGGAGTGGTTTCATCGATGAAAAGGATTCATCTGTACTTCTTTGAATGTTTCGGACGTTTCGCTACTCATCCGAGACGCTTCGTCATCGAATTCAAGTTGTGCTGGTAGCTCTGGCCCTATATATATATATATATATATATATATATATATATATATATATATATATAATGGGGCAATCAGAGGCAGTCATAGAACATAAAAAAAAAACAGTTTTCGGTCCGTTACAAATAATGTTGTATTAGCTATCCATTAGCTAGCTAAGCTAGCTGTTAGTTGTCGAGCATGCTGGCTGTTAGCTGGCTAGCTGTTGGATATCTGGCTATCCATTAGCTATTAGCTATCCATTAGCTATCTGGCTAGCTATTAGCTATCCATTAGCTATCTGGCTAGCTATTAGCTGTCCAGTTGGCTGGCTGTAAGCTGTCTAACTGGCTAGCTGTTGGCTATCTATTACCTATCTATTAGCTAGCTAGCTTTCTATCTATTTGAGTTACTTCCGGGTTGAGTGAACACTGGCGCATGTGGCTGCTATCTTATCCCGTGACTGTAAAGTGACCTTGACAGTTTTGAAAGGTGCTTAGAAATGAAATGTATTATTATTATTATTATTATTATTATTATTTATTATCAGACAGGAACAAAAGAAGTAATCAGATTACTTTCAGGGAGTAGTCCACTGCTCCCCTCAACCTTAGAGCAGGGACCTATCAGAGCAGAGATCTCTGTCCATTAGGGATAAACATATAGAGCCAGAGCTACCAGCACAACTTTACTTCATTGACGAAGCTTTTCGGATGAGGAGGGATCCTTTTCATCGATATTACGTAACTAATTACGAGTCTAGGAAGATTGCGACGATGCTTTGCAAAATGATTTCCCAAAGGTTCATAATGACTTTTTGTTTTTCTTGTGGTGTTATAACTTCACCCTCATCGATCTGCGACTATATTGCTGTTATTCATCACATTTTCCTCGTCGTATTATTCTTCGGGGTGGAATTTCTCACCCCTATTGAGAGGCGGCATGATGTTATGCAATGACTTCATTATAGTTATGTGCGAGCCCAATTTATGATTTATGGAATTTTTTCGATATAAATGCATGGCTCTCATGCAACATGTGTTGCATCGTTTGAAATGTTTTGAATTTTTTCCTTTTGTTTGCACAGTGGAACTTTTCCATCATGCTGCTGTTTTATTTTATTTTATTTTATTTTATTATCTTTTGTTTCTATTCAAGGTTTTTATTGTTGTTTACCAGTCCGAATGACAAAATGCATCCTATGTTTGCATTTAGAGGATTTTGGACAACATTTGTACGTACCTCAGGTCTGTGCTCGTTTTTTCCTCAACTGTCACGTCATCGGTGGTCGAACTGTGCCAAAAAAATACAAATAAATGGGATTTTGTCTTATTTTGAAGGCAGCCATTAAAGATAAAATGTGAGCTCCCCCCCCCCCCCCCTGTCTTTTGTTTTTCCACAATAGTCTGTCGTGGTCCTATTTTCAATTGCGCTACTGATAAGGCACAGCAAACAATCTTACAGGTACATTTAAGTATGATTATTTCAACTGAAAAATAAATGTTTGACGACTGGAATATGCTTGCAGACGGACAAAAGAGAAATATACATAAGAGTTTTACCTCGGTTTACGAACCCCTTGGCTTACGAACTTTTCGGTTTAAGAACGTTAAATTTCTGAAAATTTTACCTTGGCATACAAACTTTTTTCCGGGATACACACGGACTTGCCACAATGAGTGATGTGTCGTTCGCTAACGAGCCCGTTCTCCTAAAAGAAAATGGCAGCCTGCTTGTTTTGGTCCTCTAATCCCCGACCCTCAGTCATCGGTTAAAGCCACGTGATTGGTCAAGAACGCAGCAGTGAGGGGAGGTGGTTTAAACATTAAAGAGACAGGCAGACGACAGAGAGAGAGTGAGAAAATGGATAGAAAACAGTGACATTTAGACTCGTTTCAACTTTGATAGTTCAAAGGCAGAGGGTAGACTGCAAGGTTAAAATTCCCATCAATCATTCTCCACAAGTAACCCGCACAAGCCATATGTACAATTTGAAGAGAACATACAAGCAAGGGAACCAGCTATTAATAAAGTTTCTAGTGTGTCTGCTAAATAAAATGGCATTATTATACAGTACAGTTTATTTCTTTAATTATAATATCATAGCACATTTATTATACATAAAATAAGGTATATCTTGTGTAGTTTTGAGGCTTAGAAAATTAGAAAGTAGAAAATTATGTTTTATGGGGACCTAGGAACGGATTATTCTCATTTTAATGGTTTCCTATGGGAAATTATTTTTTTGGGATACACACTTTTCGCTTTACACACTCTGTCTGGGAAGCAATTAAGCTCGTAAGCCAAGGTATCACTGTACTGTGGTTTTAAATGGCTACTCCTTTATAACGTGACACTTTATTAGACACAAACCGATGGACTGTGGATTATTTTTTGAAGGGTGCTTTAAAACAAAACTCCCGCTGGTCTATTAGGCAGAGTAAATACTGTTTTGCATTTCTGATTATTATGTTGATGTTATAAAACTGGTTTGAGACGTCATCGCGTTAGAGTTTGCTGCATTTGTTTCCTCGTCTGCTTGCCTTTGCACACTGCTGCCTTCAGGATCTTGGAGACCGTCGGAATTATAAGTATCCTTTCCAGAAGTCATCAAGTTAACCTCATATTATATCGAGATTCTGTCGTGTTAAATGTACCTGGCAGATGCTCTAAAATTTGTTGTCATAACAACATGTGCTAATATTTTTAAGGGGAAATAGTGTTCCACCTATAGAAAGATTGCTTATTTTTTTCCATGCAGCATAAAATATGATTTTGATGAGGATTGTGCTGGGGTTTGAACCCCAGTTATCTATTTGCTACATATTTGCTAGCGAGCTATCTTTTTGCCAGCGAGCTATCTATTTGCCGGCAAGCTATCTATTTGCCGACGATCTACCTATTTGCCGGCGACCTACCAATTTGCTAGTGAGCTATCTATTTGCTAGCGAGCTATCTATTTGCTAGTGAACTAAGCATTTGCTAGCGAGCTATCCATTTGCTAGCGAGCTATCCATTTGCTAGCGAGCTACCCATTTTCTAGCCAACCATCCATTTGCTAGCGAGCGATCCATTTGCTAGCGAGCTACCCATTTGCTAGCAAGCTAGCTATTTGCCAGTGAGCTATCTATTTGCTAGCGAGCTATCTATTTGCTAGCCAGGGAGCTAGCGAGCTATCTAGCCATTTATTATTATTATATGATTAATATACAGAAAAACAATATATTTTTTTGGCAACAGTGGGCCTGTAGAGCATGTGAATGTAGTGTCCTTGAGAGTTTTGAAAGGACTTAAAAATGAAATGTATTATTATTAATAATACTCCAGGTTGGCTATTTGTGATCTCTTGTTATATTTCGTGTTAAAGTGTGCTTGGAGAAAGTGTGTCCATATTTTGTGGAATGGTTCACCTTTTTAGTTTACGTGTCCAGGTAAAGCTTTGTAGTTTCCCAGATGAGCCTGAAGGCATCACCTCCCAATCTCATACGCAAGCAGGCTGTCAGCCTCACACACACACACATACACACACCCCCCCACCCCCTTTTCCTCCCCTGAAGCCCCGCTATCTTTAGCACTGTCGCGGATTACAGTGCACTGCGAGCTGGCTAGACTACCTGCTCCATCGCTGTCCCCCCTCTCTCATAACACCGAGGATAGCTCTTTAAAACGAACTACACGGCGATACCAAACCCCACAAAATATGGGGGAATGACTACAAAATCCCCGTCCGCGGTTCTCCGTTACCGACAAGACTACCATCACCACCAGCGACGATGCTGCCGCTTTCCAGCCCGCGGAACGAACGCCAACGCCGGGCCTCGACGTTGCTCCTGGTCGCTGTCTTGCTCTGCGTCTTCCGCTCCGCTGCTAGCCTTCCAGGTAAAAAATGTTTCAATTTCTTTAGCTAACACACTCACAGCCGCGTTTAGCTAAAAAATATCCACTATTTAGTCTTTATTCGTCGACTGTTTGTTTAATGTTTTTTCTTCGATTTAATTTGTCGCGTCTACGTGCGTCATCTGGGGGCATCTTAAATGGACGAGCTGCTGGCACCTGTCAGGCAGATTCGGCTTTGCGTCAAAATGGAGACGTTTAAAACATGCAAAACATTTGAAGTAAGCGACTATTTTCTTCGTCCCACGCCTTTTTTCGCCTTGTTCTGTCGACGTGTGGTCGCTTGCTGTTTTTTTCTGTTGAGCAGGTTGTAATAGAAAGCGAGGAAAAAGACAAGATGTCATCGTTTCTTTCCTCGTTAGTGTTTGCCCTGTTGCTAACACTAATGTACCTTAATTATTGTCGTTAAATATAATAATAATGACAAAATTGCTCTCCCCCTTTTATTAATTAACCCTGACCACATGGTTTACATTTGAAAGGAAAAACATTTCACAGTACGCCACAAAATAGAAAAAAATATATACAGTGCAACAATTAAAGTACAGTGATACCACAAAAACATGTTTTCAGTATTTGAATTGCTCAATATCAAGCGGGAAATAAAGATTATTTAAATGAATGATTAATCTGTTGATAATTTTACAGATGGAAAAATAATAATAACATGCCCTTTTACACGCCACCTTCAAACGAGACTAGCATATGCTACCTTTATTTCTTCTCACGGCATATATTTGTAGAATTTGATCAAATTGCTCCTTAGTGTCTTTATATTACTCACCGCAGTATAATTCTAATGCTGCCAGAGGGGAGGATGGATAATCTGCTCCTAACTCTTTTAGCACGATAACCACGTGAGAGCAGCAACAGCTGGTAACTCAAACGTCATTTTCATTGCTCCACTTTGCTCAAAACCCATTTGTGTCCGTCTACGTGAATGTTTTTTTTTTCTTCTTAAATGTACGTATTTGAAATGATTTCTTCTTCTTCTGCTGGTGTTGTTAGATTTGATTATGTGGCAATACAGTTGACGACAAACATCCTTTTCCGTGTGAAATGAACAATTGTAAAATGCAGCTACAGTGATACCTTGGCTTACGAACTTAATTGGTTGCCAGACAGTGTGTAAGGCGAAAAGTGTGTATACCAAAAAGTAATTTCCCATAGGAAACCATTACAATGAGAATAATCTGTTCCCAGTTCCCCATAAAACATAATTTTCTAATTTTCTAAGGCTTAAAACTACACAAAATATACTTTATTTTATGTATAATAAAGGTGCTATGGTATTATAATTAAGGAAATAAACTGTACTATATAATAAAGTCGTTTTATTTACCTTTTAATGGTCGTTGATGGCTTGATGGAATGGAGTGGCCGGTTTCATCAGCATTAAACACTTGATGAGGAACGTTGACGACAAACATCCTTTTCGTGTGAAATGACCAATTGTGGGCAGCTACAGTGATACCTTGGCTTACGAACTTAATTGGTTCCCAGACAGAGTGTGTAAGGCGAAAAGTGTGTATACCAAAAAATATTTTCCCATAGGAGACCATTAAAATGAGAATAATACGTTCCCAGGTCCCCATAAAACGTAATTTTCTACTTTCTGATTATGTAAGCCTTAAAGGACAACCAACACCATTTTTTTTCCTGACATGAGAAAAACATTTTATAGCATCTAAAATACCCAAAACACACAGGCTGATATTTTTAGTCAAAATAAAAACACCAATAAAAATGAGTTAAAGTGTCCAAAAATGACTTCAAAATGAAACCGGAAATGGCTAGTTTCAGAAAGTCCCGCCTCCAGTTTGTGACATCACGCCAAGACGTCTTGCCTTGCTTGAGAATCAAAACAATGGCTTCAGATTCGGAGAAGATGCTTTCTAGTTACTCATCCAGTTATGAATATGATTCAAATAGTTCTGAAGAGGAAAGCATAAATATTTGCAATCGATTAAAGAAGTCCTTCCGTCTCATTTTGAGCCATCTGGACTCCAATGTAGCGTCCCAGAAAATGCACAAGATGGCGCCCAATCTTCGTTGGAAATGGGCTGATTTGTCTGCTGGGAATTTGTGTTAACTAGTATCAAATAGTAGTCTTGGTGCAACGCACAACGATTCACCATTGCGTTATTAATGTAGTTTTCCTTCTAATTTCGCCATCAACACGAAGTTTTCAGATGAAAAAAAGTACCCAAAATGCATTGTGTGTCGCTTTCTCGCTCAGGGGCGTTCCTTTAGTGACGTCACGTCAGGCATCGTCACCAACTCAAAAACAAGACTTTCGGAATATTCAGCGCGAGTCTTAAAGGGTAAAATATAGCTACATGCCGTGGAATCTTTGTCAAATACGATTAGATGAAGTGATTTTACAAATTATGGACGCAACTTGTCCGGAGGTGTCGGTTGTCCTTTAAGGCTTTTTAAAATGCGCCTTCCTGCATTATTATTTCCGAACTTCTGCTTCCACAGGGAATAACAATTCAGATTGTCGCCATTCACTCATCGTGAATGTGCTTTTTTTTAATCATCCAGTGCCTCCGTGGCAGGATTACTCATCTCTTTTTTTTATTTGGGGCGGTGAATGGGAAACATGAACAAACGGTCAGGTGGAAGGCCACTTCCGAACTGCCACTTCACCAAATGGAAGACCACTGAGTCAATTACTGCCTCCAAATGATTCATTTGCTTTTTGTGCTCCATTTTGAAAATCAGCCATTGGGTTTCAATGTGCTTTTATAGCAAGTCCCAAAAAAATAAAAAGGGAAGTGAAGTGATAATCGTGCAAGCCACTTGCTGAATAATTGCGAACTAATGAGATCCGCAATTTGACCCAGATTGTTTGGTTTGCTGCACGAATGACTAATTCGAGTTAATGATAACAATTGATTTACTTCCGGGTTGAGTGGACGCTGGCGCGTGTGGCTGCCGCTGCTTACCGCAGAAAAATTTACCCGTGACTGTAAAGTGACCTTTTGAGATTTGAAAGGCGCTTATAAATGAAATGTATTATTATCAGTATTATTATTATCATTTGCTAGCTATTTGTTATCTATTAGCTCTGGCTGGCTAGCTATCTATCTATTCACTATCTAGCTAGCTGGCTATCTAGCTAGATATCTGTTGGCTAACGATTGCTTAGCTCGCAAGCGTTCTATTTATTTGAGTTACTTCCGGGTTGAGTGAACGCTAGCGCGTGTGGCTGCCGCTGCTGACTGTAAAGTGACCTTGAGAGTTTTGAAAGGCGCTTAAAAAAGAAATGTACTTAGTATTATTATTATTATTATCATTTGCTAGCTATTTGCTATCTATTAGCTCTGGCTGGCTAGCTAGCTATCTAACTAGGTATTCACTATCGAGCTAGCTGGGTCGATATCTGTTGGCTAACTAGCAAGCTTTCTATATTTGAGTTACTTCCGGGTTGAGTGAACGCTGGCGCGTGTGGCTGCCGCTGCTTACCGCAGAAAAATTTACCCGTGACTGTAAAGTGACCTTGAGAGATTTGAAAGGCGCTTATGAATGAAATGTATTATTATTATTATTATTATTATTATGTATAAAAGAAGCTAACTGGCTTTTTAGCGAGATGAGATTTTTTAAAATATAGATTTTCAATTGCTATTAAAATGTTTTCCATTGCCGCTTTCTGCTTCTCAAAAGCCATCTGGAGTGATGTCAAAAAATAGACCGTCCATGTCGGGGCTACGAGCTGTCAGCGCCGGTGGGCCCGTATTGCAAAAAGTATTTTAAGTAGCAAAGATAATCGCCGCCATTGTTGGTGGGACGTGGTGAAAAATACATTCATTTAAAAAAATCTCAATAGTTTAACATTTAAATGGTAAACG